>NC_142525.1:26815716-26898216 GCF_964205215.1 Stylophora pistillata | reverse complement strand
CAGTCAGTAACAGAAAAAACCTCCTGCCAATCATGGCTTTCAAGTAGATAAGCCATATGAATTTTCCTATGTTCTCTAACATCTCTAAACTGTATGCTGCTACGTTTGGCCTTAGCAGATGTTCGTGGATAATAATAATAATAATAATATAGATCAATTTCTATAGCGCATTTCCATGTAAATGCTCTAATGCGCTTTACAACACTGTGCGGGGGACTTTTCCAGACTGCCGGCGGCAGTTTACAATTAATAAAGGAGAAATTTTTACAGATGCCCCCTCCCCCCCTTCCCAGTAAACAGGCCAGACCACATCACAGTAATCTCGTGATGTGGGTTCTTTAACGTCCCTTGCCGAAATTAACTAATTGATAGGTGCAGGGGACGGGACCTCCGGCTTTACGTCCTATCCGAGAAGACGAAGCAATGTGAGTGAAGCGTCTTGCTTAAGGACACAACGTCAAGCCCCAGCCAGGACTTGAACCCGGGCCATCTGACCTAGAGTCCAGCGCACTGACCACTGGACTACTCACGCCTCACAATATGGATATGGATATGGATATGGATATGCAATAACCATGTTGTGGTCTGACCTAATAGCACTTTCAAAGACCCTGACCTTCTCCCACAGATGAGGAGTATTGGTTATAAAAACATCCAAGATATTTTCTCCTCTGGTCGGCTTTTTAACCATTTGAGACAGCGAAGCATGAACTAGTAAATCCTTGTATTTTAGCTGGTTAACATCCCCGGCAATAATGATTCTGCAGTTCGGATCCACAGTCATTAAATGTTCACAAGATGTCGTCAGAAAATCCAACAGTTCCTCTTGATCATATGAGGACTCATCAGGATGGTAAACAACACATGCGTAATAGACAGAATTAGGAGTCAAAACCCTCAGCCATAAACATTCAAACTCACTGGAAAGAGGACCATCGAGTCGTTCGATTTTCCAATCTCCTCTGCAAATGACAGCGACGCCACCTCCACGGCGATCTAATCTGTCTTTACAAATCATACAAAATCCATTGGGGCAAACAATGTGAGTTGGATGTATAGGCTTTAGCCTATACATCCAACAAATACACTTGACATTTTTTCTCTCTTTCAAGGCAAACCGATTACATCCCATACAAACCTTTATAAATAACCGTTTGTAACACTATACCACTCAAACCAAGAGTCACGTCTGCATTTCTAGTAGTGAGCTTGGACTGCCTGTGGGCCATACTGAGCACGTGGTCCTCTACTACCTCACGGATCGTGGAGGGCACGAAATTTATGAACAGGCCGAATTTTTGAACAGAACATGGTTAACAGGAAACCAAGATAAAAATATACTTACACGACACTGCTGAGGGACAGGGGTCTTCCTTTTTCTTTCCCTGCTTGCTCGCTCTTATCCTGAATTTGAAGAGCTCTCTATTTTTGCACCGAGTTCTGCGAGGATGCATTTCTACTCGTTGTCTCGCGCTTCCAGCTCCTCTCGAAGACGCACGTTTTCAGCGATAACCCTCTGTAGCAAAACAACGTATTGATCTTCCATTTTGCGGATGAAGAACGTTAACGATCACGAAGCAAAAAAGGATAAATGAACTGAAAAAAGGACGCTCACAACCGGAAACATTACAATGAAATGGCCTTTAATCACGCCGACAAAAGGGCCCGCCGTGTTCCCGCCAGTAGACGAGATGTACTGATTGGCTTTCTTCCACAAAAACGGTAGGTGATTGGCTGAAGTAGTTTACTCTAACCCAGTATCTTCTCGGTCAAAAAGAAAGTTGACATGCGCAGTGTTGTCCTGTTTGTTACATACGTTCGGCGCAAATGACAAAATTTCGGTAGTTCACGAGGAATCATTATTTTTTTAGATTATCTTTAACTTCTACTCGACTCGATTTTGAGGACTAATTGTCAAATATCCAATTGGTAAAGAAGTTGGCCCAGTGGGCAGTCCAAATAAATATTTCTTTCCGAGAAAAGAGTCTTACATTTATTTATACCTTTTCCCGCTTCTGTGCAAGGCTGCAGAGGGTCAGAGGGTAAGAGGGTACAGAGATAAGTTCTCACATCTTAACGTTCCTTTACACAAAGTGTGCCTTTACACAAACTTTAGGTAAACGGCGTAAAGAAGCATGCATGATTCTGACCATGTTAATGTTACCTTTACAAAAGCGTATTTAAACGTTCGGTTGGTAAAGTGTGCATTACATCACCTTTACATCCCTGGTAAATAAGCGTAAATTTGACCCATCAACTTTACGCAAACTTTACAACTGCTTTACATTTAGTTGAGTAAAGTGCGAGTTTACGCCAACTTTACGTTTTGAGTAAATAAGCGTAAATTCGACCCACCGATTTTACGCTAGCTTTACGTGGGCTGTACGTCGTGTTGCGTAAATCTTCCTTTACAGACCTTTACCAACAATGTAAAGTTGATGTAAAGTTTGTTAACCACCTTTACGCAGATTTACATAACTTTAATTTGGCGTAAATCTACATTTTCATGCTGTGAGAATGTTCGTGCATAGATGTATTTACGATATAAACTGTATTTTTGCAAGATCTCCAAATAACTGAGATTGACCGAAGGGATGCTTGAATGCAAATCATTTGCCATTCTGCAGGGTAACTGCTTGTGCTTGCATTTATTTGGAATATTGCTTGGTTTTTGTTGCTGTTTTGTCACAAGAATTGATTTAATGACGGATTGGCTGTTGACGTCTCAAGTGAATAGTTACACACATCTCTTGACGTATCTTAATTTGCTGGAATCACGAATAATTGAGTAACATCGGAATCAAAAAATCAATGTCAAAGAAAGGTCAAACTTAATTCTTATGATAAACTTAGCCTAGGATGTCTAAATGTCAATCAAAACGAACGGACATACGAACAAGAGCAATTTTAGATTGACTGTTGACTTTATCTCGCTCTGTGATTGTCTAGAAAAGTCGTGCGAATTCTTCAATCCATCAATCAGTCAATGAGATTCAAAACTAAAATCAATCGCGATTGGCGCAATCGTTTTCCCCCGCAAAGAGTTTTTCGCTCTTTGGCCTGTGAGATGTCTTCCTTTCCTCTGATTGGCTGTTGTGATTGGCTGTTGTGTTGAGTTTTGGTTTTATGACAAACAACCGAAACGTACTCCAGAGAGCGATCCTAATTTTCAATACATTACTTGTTGCATCTCATATTTTACATGTCTTTTAGGAAAATGTCGTAATAGTCGACAGTCCAGGAATTGGCGAATCTCCTATAATGGACGACATAGTAAAGAAGTACCTCCCAGAGGCTTTTGCATTTATTTACGTCATCAACAGTGAAAACGCCGGTGGAATACAGCGAGACAGGGTAAGGCAATTTAAAATGACAAATACATTCTTCTTGCCAAAATAGTTAAATTTAGGACCTGCATGGGTATTGCAAAAATGGTATAATTTTTTTAATCCTCTATTTTTGATATGTGTAAGAGCAATTTAACGAAACTCAACGAACACGATTTTCTCTGGCAGAGCAATAAACGTAAGGCATAACTTTCCAAGAAAAGATATCTACTGAACTATACCCCGCCCCGAAAAAACAAGTCGACAAGTAGCTAATTTTCGTCTCTTTGTCTTCAGGTAGAAAAACTTATCGAACACGCTAGACAGGTATCCCTTGACAAACAAAGAGAATCTTCCTCAAACTGTGCTCTGTTTGTTTGCAACAAGTGGGATCAGGTGCCGTCAGAAGAAACTAATGAAGTGAAGAACTTCATCGTCAGTAAACTCAAAAAGTGCTGGCCTAGTTTAAATCCAGAATCTCAGATAATTTATATGTCAGCAAAAGTTGCAAGTGAAACCCAGAAGCTTGGAGTGGTCACGGAAGAGTTTGGTGAACTAATGAACGGTATCAAGTCCATGGTGTTAAAAAGTATTGAGGCAAGACTACAGATTCAGTGGAGGTAAATTGTGTTAAATCCATAGCAACAAAATAGTTATTTAAGAAATTGCAAAATTTTCATTCTGATTGGCTGCGAGAAATGCACTTCCAGGAAACAAAAAGCATAAGCGAGGTACATGTAATACAATGTAGACAACGTAAACTCTATGCGAAAAAATCCGGCAAACACTCCAGCCGGGCTTTGCATAGATAAATATAGTGACGGAGCATGAAAGACAATTGAAAAAGATTGAGTTTATGGCTTTATTCTTAGGTGGCTCGACTATCTTCTCACACGTATGGCAGTCCACACGAAAGCGTTCGTTCGTAATTCGTCCAAAGATCGTAAAGATGTGATCAGTAGGATGATGTTCATCACTGACCGTCTTGAAAGTATTGAGAGGCAGCAAGGCACATTACGCAAAGAGCTGCAGACGTTCCTTGAAAACAAGACAGACAAAGCTGTGAGTACATTGTCCAAATATCTCAAGTCTGCTGACGTTATAGAGAAGTTTACTTCCTGGACGTCAAACGATGTTCCAAACACTGAAGCAAGTTGGGAGGTGACCAATAACTACATCCAAAAGGCTCTGAATAAGCGACTTCATCAGACGATTGAAGAATGGGAAGAAAAGAACCATGTCTTTTCCAAGGCTCGTTCCTCTTTGATTGAATACTTTCAGCAGAGGTTCAACTACGTCGAGGGTCAACTTCGAACGCTGGAGGGCTCCGTCTTAGCAGGAGGTGGTACCAACTCAGCAAGTGGTCCCCTAGCATCAGACGATTTTAGCGTAGCCGAAAAAGTCGTCATTGGGGTCACAAGTCCAATCTGGGTTCCAGTTGGTCTGGTTGTCCTAGTGGTCACTGTCCCATTCGTTGGCGCCATAGCTGTTAAAGAGAAGTTGGAAGACTGGAGTAAAACAAGGAACTACGACAAAGACAAGCGCGCCTTCATGGCGAAAGCTTCTGAAGAATATCTAAGGGGAGCAGCGGAAGAACAGCAGCTTAAGTCGTTCGTGAAGGAACAGCTTAAGGAAGCCCAGGGTTTTCTGAAACAGGTCTTAGATCGGATCCCTCAGCTCATAGAAGAGGACAAAATGTTGTGTCAACAATTGAGAGATGAGAATCGTTGTAAGAAAGATATAGAAATTTTCTACAAGCCGTTACACGAGGAAAGTGTGAAATTAAGAAAGGAGATGGCCCTATTTGGCATCAAAGAGGTCCGCACCATGGACATCAGTTGCGACGATTTGGAGTGGCAAGATGATGCACCTCTCGGAAGAGGAGCGTTTGCTGCTGTTTATCGGGGAATATTAGAGATTCAAGGAGAAGCGCAACCCGTAAGTGTGGCTGTGAAAGTGTGGAACGAAGAGCTTAACGGCGCTACAGCTATTGGCTTCCATTCTGAAACAGAGACGCTAAGGTTGGTCATTCGTCATTGTTTGACCTTGAAACTGTATATTTTTCGAAAAACCTTCTTATCAGCCAAATGTTTTAGGATGCACGTGATACCCTTCGGCTGGTATCTAATGAGATATTTTCCTTATTACATTATTCCCTCATATTTAAGGAGCTTATCGCGGTTGTGTTGTATCAGATGAGAAATAACAGTTGAAAGAAAAATCCGAAATAAAATAAGACTAACGAAATTTCAGACAAAAAACGAATTCTAGACATGTTGAAAGGTGCGCCACCAAAGCAACTGGAAATGACCTTTCACTAACACATATCTTCGTCCATTTCTCAAGCGGACCATTGATGGTTTTCCACTCTTTAGTCCATATCAGTGACTAGCATCTAATTCATCCTTACATTATCACCGATTAATCAAAATTAAGATCATAAGAAGAAAGGAGATCACTTCCACTGAACAACGTTCTTGATTATTGAACAATTTCGTCTTTTCAGTATCACAGTAAATGTATAGATAACAGTACGAGAATATGCATAGTGATGCAAGAGTGTGAAGGGTTAACACATGTGTTATCTTTGTGCAGGAAACTCAATTACCCCTCGATTGTAAAGTTCTATGGAGCAGCACTGCGCAAGGAAGGAAATCAGCTGAGACCAATTCTTGTGATGGAGCTCTGCAAGGGAAACCTGATGAAACACATATTCCAGGATAGAAGCAATGTACCTGGTCTGTCAACAACAGCAACTACTGCTGCGAAGAATGTGATCGGATGGGCAAAAGACATTGCCGATGCTCTGGATTACATTCACCAGAAAGGTATTGTTCACAGAGATCTCAAGCTGGAAAACGTATTGGTAAGTTAAAAATTATGAGTATTGGCTTGTGGAACCCTTAATATGTTTAATCGTAATAGTTTTTCGAAACTCGTCTCGCATCTCAGCGAGTCCTATTTTCCTGCATTCATCCAGTTTTCCTATTATGTTAAACTTTTTCCCTCTTCACACTGCCTTTCCAGCACTCCTTTAAGAGGTGCTCTCTATACTGAGTTTCACCTCAAGAACCCTCTAGCCATGTTATCCCTGGGTTTCTACACGGCATAAGCGTTATTATTATTTTTTTTACTGGAAGTCACGAATAACGTACAAATACAATCGTACAGGACAGAAATTGAATAGGGCGGTACGTTTTTTATTTTTGTTAGGAGGGTCAATCTATTACTTTTCGGCCTTCCCTGACGAATAAGTTTTTCTGAATATCATGGGTTTGACTTTAATTCGCAACAGTTAAAATTGTTTTGAATTTTTCTAATTGAGCTTGGTAGTTTCCATGAGGTTTACTTTAAAAAAAATGGACGATTTTATTAGATGCTTTGCTATCCTTTCACAGCTGTCGCAAGAAAATTTAGCTAAAGTCGCCGATGTCGGAGTTTCCAAAGAAGCAAAAGCGATCACGGGTACCATGACGGGAACTCCCATGTATCTTGCGCCAGAAGTAATCATGTCCAAAATGTACGATTACAAAGCGGACGTGTACAGCTTTGGTATAATGCTCTGGGAGATGTGGTATGGTAGGAGAGCCCTCTCTAATGTGGGAGGAAATATAAATGAGTTTTTTGAAAAAGTTGTTGAGGGTACAAGACCTATTCATGTCAAAGGCTTTAACAAGCCTCCAGCTGGCTTGCACGATCTGATGCAGCGCTGCTGGCAGGAAAAACCTGATAATCGACCAGATGCAGGACAGTGTCACAAGGAGTTGACTGAGCTTTAAAAGAAGGTTAATGTTTCATCTTTGTAAACTCTGTTTATCGACCAACCACCTCAAATGTATTTGCCGCTTAAATGTAGACTGTTGTGGAGCAAAAGTGATTGAAAGTGTTTTGAGATAACCCTTATGATTGTTATGAAGAATGGAATAGCCTCACCTGCTCCAGTTTTCCTGTCTCAAACTTGGTTCTTACATTATAGAAACTTATTTTGGTGTTAATCAATGCTGGTGTTAAGGACATCAATCTTCCTTCCCGTTTTTTTCGTTGCGGTTTCATCTAATTTCATCTAAAGTTGCCTTTCATCACGATCAGTGTCATTTGTGATGACCCACAAAAGCCTAAGCGCACAGGTGTAGGTGACCCTCTGCTACTGCGTCTATCTGAGGATCCTTTTTTAACGGGACAGGGGTCCGTTTCTCGAAAGTTCCGTTAACTTAACGGGCCCGAAGCCATGTTTTAAAATCAAAATTTGAAGGAAAGAAAAGCAGGTTCTGGCACCCAAATCAGTCCATTTTGTTTCTTTAGCTGATAGTTTTATTGTATTATTTTCAAAACTTTTGAAATCTCCATCTTGAATGAAAACAGAACAGCTTTTCGGGCCCGTGAAGTGACCGGGACTTTTGAGAAACGGGCCCCTGGGCTCTTAGTTCTCTGCCCCGCTAGGTATCCCCGTGTCTAGCGACTTTTCATGGGCGAGGCATATTGAAGACATTGTTGCGAAGGCCAACAAATCCCTTGGCCTTATTAAAAGAACATGCCGACACCTGTCTTAGCCCACCATCAGAAAACTCCTGTACTGTGCCCTCGTGAGACCTAAACTGGAATATGACAGTAACCTGTGGTCACCTTACACAGTCAAGAATCGTAAGCTGTTAGAAGATGTCCAACGTAGGGCAACGAAGTTCATTTTGAGTTATTCCCAAGACATTTCTTATACTTAGAGACTTATTAAACTGAACTTACTACCCTTGGAACACCGCAGAGAGATTTCAGACCTGCTACTATTTTTCAAATCAAGAAATGGTCTGATAATTACGGATATCCGTGATTATCTGTGCACTTCTAATCCTTGTTACAAAACCCGCAGCTATGATCCGAACAACTATAATATAAGATTTAAACACAAACAGGACTACTTTCGAAAAATGTTTTTTAATAGGTTTGCAGGACTGTGGAATACTCTTCCACCCAACATGAAATGTATAACCTCGCTCCCAACATTTAAATCTAAATTAAACAACCTATACTTTTCCAAACTTGACTCATACAGTCCTCCAGGCTAGTATTTTATAATCTTAAATAACTTGCATTTCTTGCAACTCTTTCCAGCCTTTTTATTTTATCCTTTTACTTTTTTGTTATATAGGGGTTAGGCGTTAATTGGGACGAAAGTTCTGTTCCTCTCTTCTGCCACTCCATTTTACTTTTTCTTTCTTGGTACTTTATAATGTAGATAAGTTATTTGTATTTCTTGAACTGTGGCGAATGTATTTAACTAAACTAAACTGAACTTAAGTGTGGCTTAGTCAGGCATGAGAATTAAAATAACAAATGTGTGAAATACATAGATACTAAATCAGCCGCGGACTTTGCTCCAAATGCTCTCAATAGGAAAGCAATAGAGGTAGTGTCCACTGTTAAGTTGTTAGGGCTAAACATTTCTTCCGACCTTCGGTGGAACTGTCATGTTGCTGAAATAAGTAAAAAAAGTAGCGAGTCGATTATATTTTCTTCAACTGAAGAGAGCGAATATTCCCGCCAAAGATCTGCCAATCTTTTACATGACCTGTATCCGTCCAGTAATGGAATACGCATGCCCGGTGTTTAATAATAATAAGAGTCTTTATTCATTAATTCATGTAGTCACAGCATACGTGTGACTTTACAAAAAATTAATTTAACATCAAGTACAATTAAAATTAAAAAGACACCTATTAATGAAGGATCTCTTAAAGCGTTCTGTTTTAACAACAGGAAAAATAAAATCATGTCCTCTGTTTCGCAAAAATCTCTGTTTCTTAGGAGGTAATAGTTGATAAAGGGGGTGAGAAGGAGTATCGGTGATAATTTTCCATAGCTTACTGTCTCGGTTTCTTATAACTTCAGCTATTACATACAGGTTGTTGGTGTAACCAAACCTAAACGGTCAATGCGATCAAGGTATTTACCTTGATATGCCGCTCCCCAAATCTCAATTCCATATAAAAACAGGGAGATAATTAAGAGATCGAATAATTTATTCAGTTGCTCTTTAGGATTTCCAAAATATTTACAAACGCGTAGAATATATAAACGACTTCTAGCTTTGCGTAGCAAATTGTCAACATGAAGGTCCCAGTCCGATGGATTTTCCTGGAAATTTATGCTAAGCAATTTCAACCAGCTTTTCTGTTCAATTTCCCTGTACCAGAGGTGGCAATGGTTTGGAAATTCTACCATGCACCACAATCTCCCAGGTCTTAGTGAGGTTTAGTTTCCTACGGTTTCTTACCGCCCAGTGTTGAATGCTGTCAACCTCATAAGAGAGTGATCTTGATGTGCGGAAACGGGTACCCTTAGTGTAACATCGTCAGCATATTTGAGCAATAAATTGCGCTCCGGGTAAACCGGTCTTATATCGTTCACCATAATGGAGAATAATATAGGCCCGAGGACCGTACCTTGCGGTACCCCTCTATTAATACTAACAAATTCGGTGACAAAGCCGTCCACGACTACTCTCTGTTTCCTATTGTTAAGAAAACTAACGATCCAATTGAAAACATAAGGATTGATATTAAGTGACATTAACTTATTGCAAACAATAGCATGTGAAACACTGTCAAATGCCTTACTGAAATCAAAGGAGAAAACTCTTACAAGGTCCATTGCACCATCCAACCATTTAAGCCAATGATGATGACAAGTAAGGAGCGCCAAGGTTGTGTTTCATCCTTTTTTGTAGGCAAACTGGTCTGGACCAATAGCAGACCTCAGTACAGGAGACAGCTCTTGCTTTACTACCACTCATTCAAACAGTCTCATAATGACATTAGTTAGGAAAATCGGTCTTAGCTGATTACATGTTTCGAAGGGACTCTTTTTGGGAATGGGTGTAATATTAGCTAGCTTCCACAAACAGGGGACCAACTGTTTCTTGAGAGAGGAGTTAAATACATTGGTGATTGTTGGCGCAAGTTGATAAGCATAATCCCTCCAGAACCAGAACGGAAGTTCATCAGGACCTGGAGCTGTACACTTTAATATACTCAGAAACTTCCATACAGTATGCACCTCAATTGTAGGAATACGAGTGCCATCCTGGATAGAAAGGACTTCGGGCGAGGAGTACTGATCATCAATGTTGATAGACTGGAAATACGAGTTAATTGTTTTCGGGTCAATAGTAGAGCTGACGGGTGCATTGCGAGCCTGTCTACCGGTGATCATATTGACAGTATCCCACCACCTCCTCGAACTGGTGTGATAACTACTATTCCTTTCATTAACTGCACGGATTTGTTCAGCGCAGATAAGTTTGTCGATTCGCTCTTGCAGGACATGCTTTTCAGACTGTTTGTGACTCCGCGAGTTCTTTTTCCTGATTTTACACAAATACTTAACAATATGAGACATATAAGGCAGGTCTTGGGATGAAATTCTAACCTTTATAATCGGGAAGCATTCATTAAACATTGAAAATAGAGTCTCGCTTAAACACTATTTTCGATGTTTAATGAATGCTTCCCGATTATAAAGGTTTCACAACGCGCTTCCCGCATACTTATCTGTTGAGTTAGAACAGCTACAGAAACGCGCCATGCGAATTATTTTTCCGTTTGCTCCATATAGCGATGCATTAAATCAAGCCAACTTGGAAACGCTCTCCCAACACAGGCAGTCTATCACAACTAAGCTTTTTGACTCCATCACTTGTAACTCAGACAATAAACAGTATAAGCTCTTGCCTCCTCATAACAACTGTGAACTCAATTTTAGACGAAACAGGAAATTTAATGTTCCTCTGGCTAAAACGAAGAGACTCGTTAACACATTTATAGATAGTAATTTAATCAGAATAAACTATCTATCCATCTATCTATCTACGCATTAAGTTGAAGGAACATAGGAGTGGTGCGTGGTGGGTCTCTAAATCTCCCCAGGGTGACTGTTTTGATATGATTACTTTTATGTCTTGGTCTTCTTTAGACCTTTCAAGCGAAAAAAGAGATTCGAAAAAGTCTTAAAGAAGAGAGAGAGAGAGAGAGAGAGAGAGAGAGAGAGAGAGAGAGAGAGAGAGAGAGAGAGACGGGCGACCGTCCTCTCTTTTCAAAAGGCATGGTCCAGTCATTGACTCGTAGTATGGTAAAGTAAACATCATTACAATAGCTTCAATGATCGAGCTGATTCCGTTTACTTAGCGCAGGTCAACATGTGCATCAGTCTCTTTAGAGCTTATTTTTTTGGGCTTATGACAAGTAGTTAATGTTCAAATGTGAACGAAGAGCAACAAGAATACTCTTTGGGTGAATATTGTTCTGTCAGCTTGTATGAAACCTTTAGCCAGATTGAAGAGTTCACAGTTAGTTTTACCATTTGCTATAAGACGTTTGTAGTCGTTTATTCCCAGGATAATTCGTATAGAGCATTCTTTTATCTAAGTATATGCATGAAATAAAATACTTCTTGGTCAAAAGTTATCTGCGTACTCCTTACACAGTCACAGAAATAATAGAGTTCAAGTATCACAAGTGATGCAACGATCGTCGATGAGCTGCACTTTAAGTAACTGGAGAAAAGAAGCTTGCAGAATTTTTAAGCCTCGACGGATTTCGAACCCTTGCCACCCAGAACTCAGTAGTTAGGCGCTACTGCCAACCGTGCTACGAAGCCACCCCGTAGAAACGGGAGGACTGTCTATAATTTATTTAAATTGCAGTTCACCCGTGAGGATCGCTGTTTTTCTTAATTTTCATTTACAGTTCAAATCATTTCCCAGATAAATGAAGCTTTTTTTACGTCAAGTTGTATGTATTGAGATACCAGAAACACGTAGGGCCGCTTCGTAACCCTTTAACTCCAAGGAGGGATCAATATGTAAGTTCTCCCTACAATGTCCATGCATTACCTACCAAACAGGTAATGAGAATAACAAACTTATGAGATAAATATATCTTATCAACCAAGCGCGAGGGCCGTACTGGGAGAATATCGGCCCGAGGTCTTGACAGTACGGACCGAGTGCAGCGAGGTCCGTACAAAAAAGACCGAGAGCCGATATTCTTCCGGTACGGTCCCGAGCAAGCTTGGTTAATAAGAGATTTATTATACGACTGAAGTTCAATGGGACACAAGTGCAGTATCATTCGGGACCATTCGGGACAGTGCCCGGTCCAATACTGAGAGAATATTGACCGGCAATAGAGCAATTTGATTGGTTGATTTTAGGTATTGGCCCTCTGACTGCCCGAGTCGTATAATAATAGAGTTACAGAAGCCAGTGGTCCTAATTTTTAACTTACCAATATGTTTGCCAACTTGAGATCTCGGTGAACGATACCTTGTCTGTGAATGTATTTCAGAGCATCGGCAATGTCTTTTGCCCATCCAATCACATTTCTGGCAGCAGTAGGTGTTGATGACTGACCGGGTACCTTGCATTTATGTCGGAAAATGTGGCTCCTCAAGTTTTCCGTGCAGAGCCCCATCACAAGTATTGTTCGTAGCCGATCCCCTTCCTTATGCAGAGCAGCACCATATAACTTTACAATAAAGGGATGGTTCAGCTTCCTACACAAGGATAACGCATGGGTTAACCCTTTACACTAATATGCATATGCTCTGTACTGTTCTCCATAGATATTCCGCTATCTTGATAGGAAAATTTTGGTAACATTCAAGAGCTTCTTCTAGTGGCAGTTACATCATTTATTTTCGTGAGTTTAACATCTGAGTCAGCAGTAATGATTTATGGGAAAACTAGAAGCTACTAATCATGGGGACAAAGGGCCAATCGCCATTAATGACCTTTCGGAAAAATGAATGGTGTTAAGTTTAACTGTAAAAGTCATTCTTAATTACTATCTGGATGTACCTTTAAATATGCGTAGATATTGGCGGTTGTGAAATATGTGCATGCTTAAGCATCCGCAATTTTGATCTGTTCTTTGCTTATTTCAAACCACGAGATCACGTAGTTAAAAAATGGTCTCGGAGGATAATCTAGAACGCGGTTTTGCAAGCAGCAACTGAAATTTGTTTCAAGTCTTTGACTCCCGAGATCTGACTATTGACTCTCTCTTCCAGCTGCTGCACATCTCCTTATAAATTAGTTACAAGAATTTGGTGTAAGATCAAGCTAATAGTCTTTATTACACGACACGGGCAGTCAGAGGGCCAATAACTAAAATCAACCAATCAAAATGCTCTATTGCCGGTCCAATATTCTCTAAGTATTGGACCGGGCACTGTCCCGACTGGTCCCGAATGATACCGCACTTGTGTCCCTTTGAACTTCAGTCGTATAATAAATCTCTTATTAACCAAGCTTGCTCGGGACCGTACTGGAAGAATATCGGCCCTCGGTCTTTTTTGTACGGACCTCGCTGCGCTCGGTCCGTACCGTCAAGCCCTCGGGCCGATATTCTCCCAGTACGGCCCTCGCGCTTGGTTAATAAGATATATTTATTAAATCTAGCCTATTTTACTCGCCTTCACCCAGCTTTCCTTGTTGTTGTTGTTGTTTTTTCCTCACTTTGCTTTATAAGCCCTCTTTGAAGCCCTAACACTGAGTTTCCATGAAGGCTAAAGAAGTTGTTATTCGTTTTCTCATTACGTTTTCCATCTATAGCTGTCACAAGAAAATGTTGTCAAAGTTGCCGATGTCGGTGTTTCCAAAGAAGCTAGAGCGATCACAGGTACCAGAGTGGGAACTCCTGTATCTGGCTTCAGAAGTAATCAACTCAAGTATGTACGATTACAAAGCGGATATATACAGCTTCGGTATAATGCTCTGGGAAATGTGTTATGGTAAGAGAGCCCTTCTTCATGTGGCAAGAGATGAACATGAGCTTTTCGACGTAGTGATTGGGGGTACCAGACCTTTGCATGCCCAAGGCTCAAATACGCCACCAGCTGCTTTGCAGAAAGTAATGAGGCGTTGCTGGGATAAAAACCCAAACAAACGGCCAGATTCAGCCCAATGTTATCAAGAGTTGTCTGAGCTATTCAAGAAAGTTTGAGCACCACCCTTGTAAAATCTGGTCGTCAGGCAACCACTTGAAACGTATTTTCTACTTAATATAAGCTTTTTTGCAACGTTAGCGAATAATAGTAATTAACTATGATATTTGTAGGTCCTACCTGCTTTTACTAGTCTATGATGGGTGTCATAACCATTTAGCAAATAATATTGTATTTAGGAAACTCAACTCTAGTAATCAAGTCAACGCAACGAATACTTAGAGTAAAAGTACTGAGTGACCGCTTACGCCACCCGTCATGTGTCCGGAGGTAGTCAAGGATCGCTTGGGCGGAAGTGATCATTACAATGGACAGCCGTTATAAGAGTCATACTATTTGAGTCCAATTCTTTTTCAGCCCTTGTAAGCAAAATAGAGGCGTGAAAGGGTCTATACGGTGAAAACAAAAGTAGTTGGGTTACCCGGCACTGGTTAAAAAGTAAACAAATTTGTTTTTGTTTTGTTCATTAATTAGATAAAAAGGTGATAGAGGCAAAAATATTTTAAGCTTTTGTGCTTGACTGGTTGGCGTTTGACATGCGGTGATAAGGTTGACAAATTGAACGAATAGCAATCACTGACTGTTTTCTGGGGTGCAACTATTTGCTTGCTTGGCTTGAATCATGAAGTGATCAGTTTCATCACTGTTTTGATGTTTGAAACGTTTTCTCCTTGGACTACGTTAATCATTATTCATTCACTAACAAAGATGTTTGGGTAAAGAGAACTGACCACCTTTAAGAGTACAATAATCCAAGGCTGTACAAAGCCTTAATATTTTTTGCACGAAACTTCCTTTCTGAAAAGCCCTCACTTCCTCTCAGTACAGCCCGTAGTCAAAAATTGTAATATTATAGCCTCAATTTGTCACTTGTGAGCGATTAGTGTTCAACTACAGAATGTACTTGTATATGAAGGCCTGTATCAGAATCCGTTTAGAATTACCATTGTTGGTTTTTAACAAAGGAATGTATACTGTATATGTTCTTCGTTATATTTGAAGAAGAGGTAAAAATTGATAATAATGACTCGCACTTTTATCCTCAGTACATTTTTAAAACCCCTTTACTCCCGCCTCTGATGAGCCCCCTGTGTGAACTCCCGTGTAAACACCTTGAAATTCGGTTCGGTCGGCTTGATCCACTGTGTAACAGTGATGCTCCAGAGGAATATGTTCGGTGAAATCCTTGTTTCCAAGGGTCCTCTGTTCTGTTGACGAAGTTTTCTTTCAGGTGAGAGATGCAGCAAACAACATCCTGGTTCTGTTGACGAAGTTTTCTTTTAAATAGGCCATCAATTGGTCAATCTAACCACATGACGCACTGTACTGCACAAGTATTAAATGATTTTGACGATCCATGTGGTGCAGAGTTTCAAAACATAAAAGGAAAGGGTACTTTGAGTGAATAAATAATCAAACAAACAAAACAAGTAAAAAAAAGATAAAGGAAAACGACAACGAAAGTTTGAGTTTCTGTCGGAGTTTCTTTGATTCAACCTCAGTCTTTGAGGACTTGCTATTGTTGGGATGTTTACCTCACCTTTGACAAACATTCAAAACGACTAGCACTGAATGTAATGTACCTGTACCTATGTTTGATTATCTCCCTCGAAGTTTACTTATTGCATATTGCGTGATAAGTCACGCGGTTGACTGTGAGACAAGCTTTGACAATTCTTCGATTTCAATTCTTCGTTTTCAATCACGTGGTAAAAATCTGTGACGTCACCGATCAGCGCCATCTTGGTTGATATACAAAGCGTTAAAAATGGCGTCGAACAGTGACTCTGGAGTGCGTTCTCCAATGCTTTCAGCGTATTGCGAGACGTTAGATGAAGTTACGAAGAAGCGATACGTAGAGAAAGTTAGGATGATTGGTTTCGACCCGTTTAAGTTAAAAAAATCGGAATTCAAAGACGAATTAAAGCTTTGGCCATCGGTCGAATACCCAGATATTGTGAACTATCTCTTGGTGCAAACTTCGTGGAGAACAAAAGAGGAGATGAAGGCGTACAAATCGTTGGAATCATACAACTTTTTTGTGTCAGGCTGGGTTCATTCTATCCTGGCCAAAGAAGTGCAGCCAGACAAAGTATTGATCTTCTCTCGGGTAAGTGAATGCCATACATTTACATGCACATTTCACTGAACGGAAGTGTAAATATCGCACTCTTTAAATGCAGGTCAAACACTCGCAACGTGCGAGAGAAACTCCTTTATCAGTTTGGACTCTTTCTGAGACTAACGGGAGTGTAATCGCAGCTCACTGCAGTTGTATGGCGGGGTAAGTACGAATACTTGACACAAATATAAACCAGCTTACTAGAAATTTTGTCAGATAGAATCTCAAGTTCGAGCCACATGTTTAGGTGTTTTCTATTAGTACTGTTCGACTGATTTTTCTTTTCCTAACCGTGTAGTTTGGCTGAAGTATGCTCTCACGTCGGTGCGACACTTTTCGCTTTGGAAACTGGAGTAAGGATGCGATCATCGACAACTTGTACTCAAGAAAAAAGCAAGTGGTTAATGCCAGCTTATGTTAAAGATGTAAGTGCAGTATAACCTTATTGTATGTTGTGGTTTTCGTTTGGGTTTTAGGTGACATCCTCTGTCATTCACGGTATAAACCTGTAAGAAGTTAAAAAATATAATATTCATCCAATCCAATATAAACCTGTAAGAAGTTAAAAAATATAATATTCATCCAATCAAATCTTATTGCCAGTGTTTTCTTATAGATCCCTTACATACCTGTGAATGAAATGGATTTTACTTCAGCAAAAAAGAAGTTTGACATGTTGCAGACACAAAATGTAATTCCAACAACATCAAGGAGAATGCCAGCTAATGACAGACCACCGAACAAAGCTACTGATGAAGAAGTGGCTAACTTGTTTCACCAGTTATCCATGGCAGGCACAAAACCAGCTATATTATCCTTAGTCCCGGGATATAGTGATGGGTATAAACCAAGTGAGATGTGCCACCTTGCTCCACCTCTTACTTCTTTGTTTAAGCCAGAAAACCAAAATCTCTCCCTGGCCGAGTTACTCGTCTTGGCCGAAAATACCATGGTCAGTCTAACAGAAAAACAATGCAGGGCTATTGAATCAGATACAAAGGACCAATCCAAATCAAGAGTCTGGTTTGAGCAGCGAGCTGGAAGAATTACTGCCTCCAGGTTAAGATCAGCATGCCACACTAATTTTGCAAACCCATCAAAAAGCCTAATAAAACAAATCTGCTACCCAGAGGCACATCAGTTTTCTTCTGTAGCAACAAGGTTAGCAACTATGTATATTAATTCTTATAAATAAACTAATGATCATCTAGAAAATAAAACAAAAATATACATTTAGGCAGTATAGTGCCATTTACAGTCATGCAATTGGCTATTTATTCTCAAATGAAGTCTTTTTTTCCAGCTTTAAGTTACAAATTCTTTTCTGTACATTTCAGATGGGGATGTAATCATGAGAAGAAGGCAAGAGATTACTATGTGAAGATAATGACAGAACATCATGAAAGCTTTACAGTGGCTGACAGTGGATTACTCATTAATCCCAAATGGCCTCATCTTGGAGCTTCGCCTGACGGTGTTGTACTTTGCGACTGTTGGAGAGAGGGATTGTGTGAAGTGAAGGTATGGTATATTAAGTCTACCTCATGTATAAACAGGCCCTAAATCTTTTTGAAAAGGATTCTTACAAAATAGGAATGCCCATTACAAGCATTTTTTTTCTAAATGTTATACACAAAGTTGCCTTTGAACAACTGCATTTCAGATGTCTAAATATTTGTATTGATTTTGATATGTATTGTTAGTGTCCATTTTGTCACAAGAATGAATCAATAGAAACTCTGGCATCCAACAAGAAAAGTTGCTTAATTGAGAATGATGGCAAAATCCAGTTAGATAGGAACCATGCCTACTTTTACCAGGTAAGATTGTAACAATCGCAACAAGTAGCATTGAATTAAAATACAAATTAATACAAAAAATTTAACCAGTTTTGTTGTACATTTTTTTAGGTGCAAGCTCAGATCAATATTGCTGAAGTAGCATACTGCGATTTTATTGTGTGGACCGAAAGCGGTATACACACAGAAAGAGTGACTGCAGACACCGTATTCTGGGACAATACAGTAATCAAAGCAACAAGTTTTTTTAAAAAGGGAATTCTCCCAGAACTATTAGGAAAATGGCACTCTAAGGCTGCATTATGAAGAAGGATGTTTTAATGTTTTTAAAAATGCATTCATTTTGTCTGTGAAATACAATGCACAATTATATACAAAATTGTGCTGATCATGATCAAACAATGGAAAATAATTAATTTATTCAAATTTGCACAATTTAGTAATGATACTATTTCACAGATATAGTGGAATGTGCACAAACAGGTGCAATAATTACAAATATTCCAACCCTAACAGTTTCTTTGTAATGTTTCATACTGATTTTTACAATGTTGATATGTTTACATTGCTGTCAGTTTGCTAATTATATTTCCCAATGAATAAGTACTAAATAGAAGGACAACTTCACTATTTTTATATAGGTATTAAAAATTCAAATTATATAAAAAGCAATTAGGTAAATGTGTTGTTTACTCAAAAGGGATAACTGAGTCTGATAAATAAGTAAGCGCGCAGCATACACGAGCAATTTTGTCAATAGGGGCTTCAGCTTTTCCATGTCTTGCGGTCACGAATTCAATAGGTAGAATTGTCTGTAATATTGTGTATTTCCTTCGTACCAGACCAATCACCCTTTCTACGTGAATCCGAACGTTTGCAATCTTCCTTGTTTCTTCAACATCTAGTGCTGAAAGTTGATTTTTTCCCCTGGTGAAGGCTGGAATTTTTAGGGATGCTTGACAAAGGCCAACACTATCAGAGATATCAAAACCACGATCTGCCAGTACAATGTCCCCAGGCAGCAAGTTTTTGAGAAGCCCACTGTTCTCTGTTAAATATTTGTCACTTACTCTACCACCCCAAGCTTGGGAAATGAATGATATGACACCTTGTGGTGTTATGCCAATTAAAAATTTCACAGTATTGTGGTGTTTGTAGTTGCTCCAGGTCATTGCTCTTGCAATTAAACTAGATGGTCTGTCAATGAAAACTTCAAAACAGTCTATTATCACAGCAACCCTATTTCCAAAATTTCTCTTGAAAACTCTGGGCATTGTTTTCCCTAGTTCCTCGCGCTCAGGCCACCAAATCAAGAATCCCAATTTATCACTCATAGCATCAACCCATTTTTCAAAGATCCTACCAGCAGTAGGAAGAGAGACTTTAAATCTGTATGCGAGATCTTGTAACGGCAGGTTTAAACGCAAACGCATAAGAGTTAATATGTATTCTGAAAATTTTGGTATACAATTTCTTGATGTTGCTATGACAGAGGGAGCAACTAGATTAAAAACTGCCATCATTATTGCAAAATTTGGCAGACCTGTGTAAAACTTTGTTTTGGCATCATTATTTGTAAAACTTTCCTTCGTCAACGCTGACTGTAGGACTTTAGTTTCCAACTCATTTACAATTTTCTTTAAGTCAACTATCTCGGCTGTTGTGGTATTGATGTAGTCCTCCATGTTGCTGATATCTTGTGAACTGAGGTCTGTCTGGCATTGCGCATTGAGTTTTGTTGACAATTCTGTAATATTTATGGATTCGCTGAAAAGAGCAGTGGCAGATTCAGTTTGTGATACCTGTAGATCGGGCGATGGTATCTCTATTACTTCAGGTGGTACATTTGTATCTGGTACTACACTTGATTCTTGAACGCCGTGCTCATGAGAATGGTCAACATTCTGTGCTTGATCTAAAACGGCAAATGTATGGTATACTTTAAGAGCGTTCTTTTTAGACTGTAATAGATTTAAAGCTTCTTACCATTTTTAGATATTTTAGTTGTTTGTGTTGTCGTGGAAGATTGGCGCCTCTTACATCTGCGCGTCACACGCTCAGCTCGATCTTTAGACGCTGGAGTCTTCACTGTTTTCACTTTATTATGGCCCATATTAAGAGGAGGTGCCCAGTCAGGATTCTCAACATCATAAAGGCTTGATGGATTTCCTGGTCAAAATAAATTATTTGTTTACTGGTTGCGACCTCTCTATTGTAAATAGCACGTGGAGTGCGACATTGCGAAACTTAAACTAGCATTTACTATCAGACTTGTAGCAAAATGTTCACTAAACGTCCAAACATTAACTATAGTATAATTTTCTTCGAATCTTGACAACAACTTACCAGTGATAAAATGATAACTACAGACGCGTGTGTGTTGAAGTTTTTCCTCTGTCAAGTCTGCACGTGATATATTGGCAATCCACTTTTTTCTACGCTTTTCGGTCAGTTCTTGCGTTTTTTCCCCTTGAGATGTGATTACTTTAGGAAATCTAAAGTATCTGTACTCTTTGTCTCTGGTAGCGTTGTGACCGCAGTTAAATACAGCGCATAAAACGGGCATTGTGTAGGGATAATGACCTAGTCGCTTAGCGTGACTGAGGTCAAGAGCGTTTGTATATCAACCAAGATGGCGGATAGCTCATTTACATAAGTAGGTGTGAGCTCTTCACAATGCCCGTTTTATGCGCTGTATTTAACTGCGGTCACAACGCTACCAGAGACAAAGAGTACAGATACTTTAGATTTCCTAAAGTAATCACATCTCAAGGGGAAAAAACGCAAGAACTGACCGAAAAGCGTAGAAAAAAGTGGATTGCCAATATATCACGTGCAGACTTGACAGAGGAAAAACTTCAACACACACGCGTCTGTAGTTATCATTTTATCACTGGTAAGTTGTTGTCAAGATTCGAAGAAAATTATACTATAGTTAATGTTTGGACGTTTAGTGAACATTTTGCTACAAGTCTGATAGTAAATGCTAGTTTAAGTTTCGCAATGTCGCACTCCACGTGCTATTTACAATAGAGAGGTCGCAACCAGTAAACAAATAATTTATTTTGACCAGGAAATCCATCAAGCCTTTATGATGTTGAGAATCTTGACTGGGCACCTCCTCTTAATATGGGCCATAATAAAGTGAAAACAGTGAAGACTCCAGCGTCTAAAGATCGAGCTGAGCGTGTGACGCGCAGATGTAAGAGGCGCCAATCTTCCACGACAACACAAACAACTAAAATATCTAAAAATGGTAAGAAGCTTTAAATCTATTACAGTCTAAAAAGAACGCTCTTAAAGTATACCATACATTTGCCGTTTTAGATCAAGCACAGAATGTTGACCATTCTCATGAGCACGGCGTTCAAGAATCAAGTGTAGTACCAGATACAAATGTACCACCTGAAGTAATAGAGATACCATCGCCCGATCTACAGGTATCACAAACTGAATCTGCCACTGCTCTTTTCAGCGAATCCATAAATATTACAGAATTGTCAACAAAACTCAATGCGCAATGCCAGACAGACCTCAGTTCACAAGATATCAGCAACATGGAGGACTACATCAATACCACAACAGCCGAGATAGTTGACTTAAAGAAAATTGTAAATGAGTTGGAAACTAAAGTCCTACAGTCAGCGTTGACGAAGGAAAGTTTTACAAATAATGATGCCAAAACAAAGTTTTACACAGGTCTGCCAAATTTTGCAATAATGATGGCAGTTTTTAATCTAGTTGCTCCCTCTGTCATAGCAACATCAAGAAATTGTATACCAAAATTTTCAGAATACATATTAACTCTTATGCGTTTGCGTTTAAACCTGCCGTTACAAGATCTCGCATACAGATTTAAAGTCTCTCTTCCTACTGCTGGTAGGATCTTTGAAAAATGGGTTGATGCTATGAGTGATAAATTGGGATTCTTGATTTGGTGGCCTGAGCGCGAGGAACTAGGGAAAACAATGCCCAGAGTTTTCAAGAGAAATTTTGGAAATAGGGTTGCTGTGATAATAGACTGTTTTGAAGTTTTCATTGACAGACCATCTAGTTTAATTGCAAGAGCAATGACCTGGAGCAACTACAAACACCACAATACTGTGAAATTTTTAATTGGCATAACACCACAAGGTGTCATATCATTCATTTCCCAAGCTTGGGGTGGTAGAGTAAGTGACAAATATTTAACAGAGAACAGTGGGCTTCTCAAAAACTTGCTGCCTGGGGACATTGTACTGGCAGATCGTGGTTTTGATATCTCTGATAGTGTTGGCCTTTGTCAAGCATCCCTAAAAATTCCAGCCTTCACCAGGGGAAAAAATCAACTTTCAGCACTAGATGTTGAAGAAACAAGGAAGATTGCAAACGTTCGGATTCACGTAGAAAGGGTGATTGGTCTGGTACGAAGGAAATACACAATATTACAGACAATTCTACCTATTGAATTCGTGACCGCAAGACATGGAAAAGCTGAAGCCCCTATTGACAAAACTGCTCGTGTATGCTGCGCGCTTACTTATTTATCAGACTCAGTTATCCCTTTTGAGTAAACAACACATTTATCTAATTGCTTTTTATATAATTTGAATTTTTAATACCTATATAAAAATAGTGAAGTTGTCCTTCTATTTAGTACTTATTCATTGGGAAATATAATTAGCAAACTGACAGCAATGTAAACATATCAACATTGTAAAAATCAGTATGAAACATTACAAAGAAACTGTTAGGGTTGGAATATTTGTAATTATTGCACCTGTTTGTGCACATTCCACTATATCTGTGAAATAGTATCATTACTAAATTGTGCAAATTTGAATAAATTAATTATTTTCCATTGTTTGATCATGATCAGCACAATTTTGTATATAATTGTGCATTGTATTTCACAGACAAAATGAATGCATTTTTAAAAACATTAAAACATCCTTCTTCATAATGCAGCCTTAGAGTGCCATTTTCCTAATAGTTCTGGGAGAATTCCCTTTTTAAAAAAACTTGTTGCTTTGATTACTGTATTGTCCCAGAATACGGTGTCTGCAGTCACTCTTTCTGTGTGTATACCGCTTTCGGTCCACACAATAAAATCGCAGTATGCTACTTCAGCAATATTGATCTGAGCTTGCACCTAAAAAAATGTACAACAAAACTGGTTAAATTTTTTGTATTAATTTGTATTTTAATTCAATGCTACTTGTTGCGATTGTTACAATCTTACCTGGTAAAAGTAGGCATGGTTCCTATCTAACTGGATTTTGCCATCATTCTCAATTAAGCAACTTTTCTTGTTGGATGCCAGAGTTTCTATTGATTCATTCTTGTGACAAAATGGACACTAACAATACATATCAAAATCAATACAAATATTTAGACATCTGAAATGCAGTTGTTCAAAGGCAACTTTGTGTATAACATTTAGAAAAAAAATGCTTGTAATGGGCATTCCTATTTTGTAAGAATCCTTTTCAAAAAGATTTAGGGCCTGTTTATACATGAGGTAGACTTAATATACCATACCTTCACTTCACACAATCCCTCTCTCCAACAGTCGCAAAGTACAACACCGTCAGGCGAAGCTCCAAGATGAGGCCATTTGGGATTAATGAGTAATCCACTGTCAGCCACTGTAAAGCTTTCATGATGTTCTGTCATTATCTTCACATAGTAATCTCTTGCCTTCTTCTCATGATTACATCCCCATCTGAAATGTACAGAAAAGAATTTGTAACTTAAAGCTGGAAAAAAAGACTTCATTTGAGAATAAATAGCCAATTGCATGACTGTAAATGGCACTATACTGCCTAAATGTATATTTTTGTTTTATTTTCTAGATGATCATTAGTTTATTTATAAGAATTAATATACATAGTTGCTAACCTTGTTGCTACAGAAGAAAACTGATGTGCCTCTGGGTAGCAGATTTGTTTTATTAGGCTTTTTGATGGGTTTGCAAAATTAGTGTGGCATGCTGATCTTAACCTGGAGGCAGTAATTCTTCCAGCTCGCTGCTCAAACCAGACTCTTGATTTGGATTGGTCCTTTGTATCTGATTCAATAGCCCTGCATTGTTTTTCTGTTAGACTGACCATGGTATTTTCGGCCAAGACGAGTAACTCGGCCAGGGAGAGATTTTGGTTTTCTGGCTTAAACAAAGAAGTAAGAGGTGGAGCAAGGTGGCACATCTCACTTGGTTTATACCCATCACTATATCCCGGGACTAAGGATAATATAGCTGGTTTTGTGCCTGCCATGGATAACTGGTGAAACAAGTTAGCCACTTCTTCATCAGTAGCTTTGTTCGGTGGTCTGTCATTAGCTGGCATTCTCCTTGATGTTGTTGGAATTACATTTTGTGTCTGCAACATGTCAAACTTCTTTTTTGCTGAAGTAAAATCCATTTCATTCACAGGTATGTAAGGGATCTATAAGAAAACACTGGCAATAAGATTTGATTGGATGAATATTATATTTTTTAACTTCTTACAGGTTTATATTGGATTGGATGAATATTATATTTTTTAACTTCTTACAGGTTTATACCGTGAATGACAGAGGATGTCACCTAAAACCCAAACGAAAACCACAACATACAATAAGGTTATACTGCACTTACATCTTTAACATAAGCTGGCATTAACCACTTGCTTTTTTCTTGAGTACAAGTTGTCGATGATCGCATCCTTACTCCAGTTTCCAAAGCGAAAAGTGTCGCACCGACGTGAGAGCATACTTCAGCCAAACTACACGGTTAGGAAAAGAAAAATCAGTCGAACAGTACTAATAGAAAACACCTAAACATGTGGCTCGAACTTGAGATTCTATCTGACAAAATTTCTAGTAAGCTGGTTTATATTTGTGTCAAGTATTCGTACTTACCCCGCCATACAACTGCAGTGAGCTGCGATTACACTCCCGTTAGTCTCAGAAAGAGTCCAAACTGATAAAGGAGTTTCTCTCGCACGTTGCGAGTGTTTGACCTGCATTTAAAGAGTGCGATATTTACACTTCCGTTCAGTGAAATGTGCATGTAAATGTATGGCATTCACTTACCCGAGAGAAGATCAATACTTTGTCTGGCTGCACTTCTTTGGCCAGGATAGAATGAACCCAGCCTGACACAAAAAAGTTGTATGATTCCAACGATTTGTACGCCTTCATCTCCTCTTTTGTTCTCCACGAAGTTTGCACCAAGAGATAGTTCACAATATCTGGGTATTCGACCGATGGCCAAAGCTTTAATTCGTCTTTGAATTCCGATTTTTTTAACTTAAACGGGTCGAAACCAATCATCCTAACTTTCTCTACGTATCGCTTCTTCGTAACTTCATCTAACGTCTCGCAATACGCTGAAAGCATTGGAGAACGCACTCCAGAGTCACTGTTCGACGCCATTTTTAACGCTTTGTATATCAACCAAGATGGCGCTGATCGGTGACGTCACAGGTTTTTACCACGTGTTACCACGTGGTGTGTAGTGGACTGTGATGATGCTGAACTTTTGAGACTTATATTTTTCCCTTTTCGCAGTTTTCAAAGATTTTAAACCTGAAATTGACAAAATTTTGATCATAAGCATTTAATTTATCGCTGTGCAACATGAGTGCATTATCAGACATTGACGAGATCGACGACATCGTGGAGATGGTTGCCATACTGAAGGCGCTAAAAATCCCTAACAAAGAGCTGAGAACGTTGGACGAAATGAGGCAAAGAGTGAAAGAGACACTCCGGTTGTCAGAGATAAGGTTAGGTTGGACGGCAAAGGAGGTTAGAATTTTGCAATTTCTTATTAAAATATTAGCTCCTAGCAAATGCGATTTCTAAGCGACGTTTTCAGTACAATGGCATATCCCGATGCGACCGCTAATAAATAGTGGATGCAGATCATATCGTGAATTTTCAGTCACGAATTGTTTAAGAGCTTTCTCGTTGCTAATATCGCTATCGCTTACGATTAATGTCATCTATCCAGTAATGGCATCTCAGAAATGAGTAGTACCTGAAGAAACTTAATTCTCATGGACAGAAATTGTAGCATTCACTCGTCAAATGTTTCTTTAAGTTCAAACTTAACAACACGTAGGTGTAGAGCTCGAACTTACTGCAGGGCCAACTGTTATTCTTTGATACTTTCATAAACGACACTTACAACTGAGTGTTAGAAAAATGATTTGAAATAAGAAATTACAAAGTTGTCTTCCCGCAGTGAAAGGTAATCATGCATATTGACGTTCCTAATTTGGGAAGCTTGGTTAAGCAACGATCGAGCCTCGACGGTTCAAATAGAGAAATACAGCCCTTAGAACATTTAGGATTGGTAAACTTTGGCTAGCCCTGCTCCAGTTCTGCCTATTGTGGGCCAATTCTGTTCTCTTTGGATAAAGTTCGGTCATTTGGGAAAACGTTGGCTCTCTTATCAGGTTTACACTTCCACATTTTCCGAGAAAAGCTTGCATAATTTCTTTAAAATAAATGTCAACAGGCTAGTTGGAGTCCTTTGCTTAGGATACATCTTTCGGGAGGATCTTACTACATGCATCTTTACATCATTGAACATTTATAGAATTACTTAATGGAAATACTATCCTATCGAGGGTTGCATTGCGGAGGTTTACGAGCTTAAACCAGCCTTATAAATCTCTTCCCTAAATAAGCCCTCCGGTTAGATTAATGGATAGAGCGCTGGACTGTTGTGTGGGAGGTCGAGGGTTCGAGCCGCGGCCGGACCAACACTCAAGGTCTTAAAATAATTGAGAAGAATTTGCTACCTTTCTATAACATCAAGAAATGCTTAGATATTCTAGTCTTCTCGGATAAGGACGAATAAATGGAGGTCCCGTCTCCTCCAGGGTTGGGGTAGGAGACGTTCATTGCCCACTCACGAGGTTACTGTGTGATGGATGTCCTCCCCTGGGGTGGGATGGGTGGGAAGGTGAGATCGATAGACTGAACCGGCTGCCAGAGGCGCCTGATATTGTGACGTCTGTTGTCAACCTTACACTGCACCCGTAATTCATCCTCTGGGCTGCAAGTGGTCAGATATAAACTATATTTACATATTTACTTACATATTTACATAATAATGGTTGTTGCGTGTTAGCAACAGGGCATGCTTTTATTCCAAGTCTTTAGTCAAAGTTATTTGAATAATCGTATAATTTATCAAGGATTTCTAAAAATGACTTTAAAACAGCAACACTAACAACTAGGCTGAGCAATAATCTTTAACTTACGCAGGCAAATTTTGATGCACAGACTTCGATTTACCATGTGTCGTTTATCAGGCATTTTCAGTGTTGACAGAGGCAAAGAAAGAAGACGAGGAAAAACGAGCAACCTTGCTCCAATTCTACGAACGCACGAGTGCTTGTTTGGATGCGAAGCACGAAAATGTTCTTGCCCTTTTGGAGAAAAATATTGGAAACCTGTGGGAGAAAATCGTTTCACACAAACAAGTTCTACAAAAGAAAGAGTACATTGTGCTCGTTTCAGGTTGGTTATAAATGTATTATTTTACATAGCCTCCTCATCCACTAGACTAAATACCATGACTAGAGTGTAGGAAACACAAACACAGCTATTCGTTAGGCTAATATCTTGTATTAATTCAGAAAAAATGATCAAGCCCTAGAAACTAACTAAACCAGCTTTAGTGGAATCGACTCATTTCTGCCGTTGTTTTTTTGAGTTCCCCTTAATTTATACTTATTTACAATTACCAGGCGAAATAAGTTGAGGAAAAAGCACCCTCTTGAATCTGATCCTTGGGGAGCAACTTCTTCCTTGCGCCGTTCTTAGAACCACATCCACCACCATCGTTGAACTGAGATATGGAGATGCGCCAAAGTTGGTAGCGCACTATAAAAACAAAGAATCTGGGAATACCACGAGGACTGTTCAACTAAACAAGCCATCTGAAGCCTCTGAGCTGAGTTACCTTCAACAGATTTCATCTTTTGTCCATCTGAAGGAGAACAGAGAGAGGGGTTCAGATTACGAAAAGATTGAGCTTTTTTGGCCACATAATCTATTGAAGGTAATCATAAGAAATAAATAAGCTCAGTAATCTCTTCACGTAATAGACTCTGAGATCGACCTAAGGTGAGGAATTGATTATTTTTCACCAAGCTTGAAAATTTTCGCTTTACTATGCATGAATGTCTGTTTCCATGATATCAATTACAAGTGATTGTTTACGAGCCCCCTGACTGGCTAAGATTAATATTAGGGATGGTAAGGATGTTTTGAATGTTCAAAGGCCTAACAGTCCTCAGTTCGTTATTCAGCTTCCATCTTGCACAGTGACCACTTGCGCTTGCTGTTATTTGGTTTTCTTGGTTTTTTTTTCCCGTCGCAAGCACTGATTTAAGATGTGCTTGGTTAATTGTTGATGCCTCAATACGATATGAAGTTTTTTTCTCGGAGAATCAATCGAAATGCACTCTAAAGGGCGATACTTAAAGACCAATGTTTGTGTATCTTGTGTTGTTCCATATCGTCTTTAACGTATCTTTTAGGAAAATATTGTCCTAGTTGAGAGCCCAGGTTTCGGTGAATCTGCCATCATGGATGACACAGTAAAAGCATACCTCCCAGAGGCTTCCGCTTTTATCTTTGTCATCAACAGTGCAAACGCCGGTGGATTACAGAAAGACAGGGTAAGTCCATGAATTTGTCCTTCTAAGAGCAGTCCAACTACATAGATAGTTGAAGACGCCCGGTTAGCTCAATTGGTTAGAGCGCCGGATTGTGTTGTGCTGGAGGTCAAGGGTTCGAGCCCCGGCCGGACCGATACTCATGGTCTTAAAATAAGAGAGGAGAATTTGCTACCTTTCTATAATCAAGAGATAGATAGATACTAGTCTTCTCGGATAAGGACGGATAAACCGTAGGCCCCGTCTCCTGTAGGGTTAGGGGTAGGAGACGTTTATTTCCCACCCACGAGATTACTGTGTCGTGGATGCCCTCCCCTGGGGTGGGATGGGTGGTAATTGGCCGTGAAAAGCCTCCATGCGAAGTGGTAAACTAACCTATATGGATATGTATATATGTATATGAAGAGAACGAAGTTTGTTGCCAAGACCTTTTATTTTTCACATCTGCTATTGGCGTACATCTAAAAATAAATTAATCGTTTAAAAGAGACAAAGAAGATGGACCAAAAGAAAATAATATATATTAATTTCCCAGTTTTCAAGAAGTTTTATTGTCCACACCAGCAGCGTAGTGGTAAGTAGTGGTAGGACCTTGAGACGGGGACGTTTGGCACATGATTAGGGGTTTTTTCTCCCAAACATTTGGGACAGATCTTTTGTCCGTACCGTTTAGTTTAGAGAACAATAATGAGGTTTCGCTGGGATCTCGTTGAGAAAAAGAAGATTTCAAAAGCAACAAAATTTTGATGATGAACAACAAGACAGAAACAAGGTAAGGGTGTCTTTGAGTTTCAAAAGCTTCATACAAAATGGCAACGGAAGCACATGGAACTTAACGAGCATGATTAGCTACTGCGCAGAAATTGCGTGCCACAAAATGTTCTAAAAATTATAGCTTATTCTGTACTTTTGCCTCCAGGTGGAAAAACTCATTAAGCACGCTAGACAGGTGTCCCTTGACAAACAAAGGGAATCTTCTTCCAATTGTGCTCTGTTCGTTTGCAACAAGTGGGACTGCATACCTTCAAAAATGATTGATGAAGTGAAGAACCACACCGTGAGGAAACTGGCGCAGTGCTGGCCTAGTTTAGATCCAGAATCTCAGATTATTCATATGTCAGCAAAACATGCTAGTGAAGCCCAGAAGTTTGGAGTGATCACGGAAGAGTTTGGTGAACTCATGAATGGTATCAAGTCCATGGTGTTGAAAAGTGTTGAGCGAAGACTACAAATTCAGTGGAGGTAACTTGCTTTACATCCTTAACAAAAAAAATAACTGTTGATGAATATGATTCGGTTCTGATTAAAATGTCTTAGTTATTAGTTTTAAAGATAGGCATGCTACGCATACAAGGTGTTTTTTTTTTTCTCGGATGGGTGGGTTGAGTTGGGACACTTTGAGTAACTTTTTTCCCCCTGCGTGTGGAATACGTGACTAAATGCAGAAAATGACACGTGGTGGGGTAAAGTCCAAGAGCATAAAGCGAAATTGACTGTCAGAAAACGTCAAAGTACTTGAGAGTTGCGTGGAAAATTTATCAGCAATAGCACTAAGCTTTATCTGAGTTTTTTTAGAGGATTAAGAATATGTCGGAGAATTATTTAAGGCTGTCTACTGGTGAATGTTATTCTATTGGGGAAAGCATAATTAATAATGACAAATAAAAACGTAATTTTTAAGGGAAATTACTGTTAAAAAAGAATATAATTCGTGGATGGAGAACTTCTGAAAGCAGAGAAACGGATATTGACATTGTAGTCGACATCGAAAGTAAATATAACTTGATGATCTTCTCGACCCTCGCCAAAAGAGCAACCTCAAGGCAAAAACAGCTTTATCGATTAAATATGCTTTATGCAAATACTTTGTGCAACCTTTACCAGAGTCACCAAAACTAGCCCTTCCAAAACAAACACTACTGTTATAACTTGGAGCTAGATCGTTCGTTTGGTAGGCACAGTAAAAATGACGCGTTTCAGTTGAAAATTACATTTCATCCACTTGCAAATCACGAAAGTGGTTCAAGTCGAAAGGCCACAAAACGGTGAAAATTAAACAAAAAAATATCAAATGACAAAATAGATATAAAGGAAAACTAAAAGAAAACTTAAGACAAAACTTTACTTACATTCTGTGCCATACGAAGTTGAAGAAGACGCTTACAAAAACAATCATTACACAATTCAAACAGACGAGCGAGAAACTCTGGCTTTTTGGTCATATGAGGAAGTGTTGAACTATGTAAGAGAACACAAGGTGTCCGCAAAGGCAAAGAGACCTAAACAACGACAACAATACAAAAACAAGAGAAAAAAGTCACATCCTAGTTTTAGACTAAACACCTTTTGTTGACGGCGTGTGCGTTGCAAATGAAGGAGTGGTATACAAAACACGCTTTTGTAGAACAATTACCTTCCGACCTTTCTAACCCTGGCAGATCAAGGCGACGAAGTCATCAGTAAGGACATGAACCTTTACACTGGATAGATGAGCTCAAAATTATTTGTTGATTTCGTTTTTGGTGAACGCCAATGTTGGGCTAGTTGCATTGCAACATTTTGCGACACACTAATTTCATGACACGATGGACATGCCCTGATTGGTGCAAACATGCCACAATTCGGTGATTTGATTGGCGCGAGACAGTACATAATGTCACTATTTGATTGGTGCGAGATAATGCCCTAATGCGGCAATTGGTGTGAAACACATACCACTCGATAAGCTAACATATAGTTTTCTTTTTCAATGAAAAAAATAGATAGAAAATAAGCGTGCTTATTCCGACTGCACTCGAAAAGCGTCAGGAACAAATTGAACAAGCGAACAAATTTTGCTAGAATTTTTTTTTAATTTACTTGGTACTAAAAAACAAGTCGGCCACAAAGATTAGAAACGTTTCACCGGTTGTAGAGATATTTTCCTTCATGCCAATCATGTCATAAAATTAGGGTACTGCAGTTTGTTGCGATGGAATTAAACCAACATTAATGTACAACAAGAGTGAGATAACCGTCAGCTAAAGGCCTAACACGAGAGCGTTTGTTTAGGAGAGGCTAGTTTCGAATTTGCTGACTCAGGTAATAATTGCACAAAGCATTTGCATAAAGCACATTGTTTTTGCCTTGCATTTGTGATTGCTCTCTTGGTGAAGATTGAAAAGATCAGCAAGTTATTTTTACTTTCTGCGTCGACTGCCATGTTAAATGTCAGTTTCTTTGGTTTTAAGACTTTTCTATGAACTACATGATGTTTAAAAACGGTATTTTCTCGATACAGCAACTATACGTGGATACATATCATTATTGATTAGACTTTCTCAGTCGAATGCCATTTTCCAGTAAACAACCCAAGTTTTACGAAGTAATCCTCCCGCACTGAAGAAAATTCACTTGGAGGTAAATGGTACTGTTAGTCAATTTTCTACGCAATTACATTTTCTATGCAACAAATTCGCTTCAGCCACACATTAGCTTGGAGTTTACCCCATCACGTGCCAATTCCTTGTAAACAACTAACATTTTATCACATATTCCACATATAAAGTCCAGGCTGGCAACAATCAAATGAAGAGGCCACATCCAGCACTTTGAAAATATGATACTTTTCTGATCGTTCAATATTTTCACTCGCTCGGAGAACGACGACCGCAAAATATCTGCGGTAAGAAGCTACTGGAAATGAAAGAGCGTATCGGTTTGCCTTCAAAGGAAATTTGTGCGGAAGAATATTTTTGAGGAAACTGCTGCAAGAAGATGACTTTGATTCTGTTTCTGACGAAGGAACTTAAGTAAAAATATTCTTAACCTGCGACTGCGCAGGCCGTTACTTTTTGGTCGCGTTACACAATCGGAGGAGAGGGCCCGTTGCGTGAGGAGACTAAGCAAGCGCTGTGGAGGACACTTCAGGAATTGAAGCGTGGCACCAAAGCAATTTATATTTTTCTAACCACTGGCAATACCATAAAATACGTGTGTAGGAGTAGACATAGATAAAATTGAAAGGCTTTTTCCTGTTCTCCATTATCGGATACTTTCATTGGCATCTTTTGAAAGTAAATGCTCTTTTCTTTATAAACATGCAAACATCATTAACTTAGTTTCCCATTTTAAACCAACCATCCAAGAATAATAGCTTTTGCATGCGTAGCATACCTATGTTTTTAACCATTAAGTTAAGAAAATTCAAACTTTCATTTCTGTTAAAAACATGAATACAGAAACGTTACGCTTTACCTTACATGTTATCGTAAGTCGAAAATCGGTTAAAAATACCTAAAAACAAACATACATACATACATACATACATAAATACATACATACGTTACTTAACCACTACTTTTGGGGGCTTCTCAAGGCCAATTCCCACCCATCCCACCCCAGGGGAGGACATCCACTACACAGTAATCTCGTGCGTGGGAAATTAACGTCTCCTACTCCTAACCCTGAAGGAGACAGGGCCTATGGTTTATTCCTCCTAATCCGAGAAGACTAGAATATCTATCCATTGTTTGATTATAGAAAGGTAGCAAATTCTCCTCACTTATTTTAAGACCATGAGTATCGGTCTTAAAATAAGAAACAGTCGATATTGACATTGTGATGATACTTGAAATAGGAGGGTGGTTCCTAATTTGAGATTTGAAATTACACAACCTCCTTGAGAGACCAGCATGCATAAACAGCCACCGTGACTGAGCATGGAGGTAAAATGGAAGATAATTGCAATTATGGCTTTATTCTTAGGTGGCTTGACTACTTCCTTACACGTATCGCCTACTGCACGAAAGCGTTCATGCGTAATTCTTTCGAAGATTGCGAAAACGTGACAGAGAGAATGAAGTTGATCACTGACTTCCTTCATAATATTGAAAGGTTGCGAGATGCCGTAAGCAAGGAGATACAGATGTTCTTTACAAACAAGACAGACAATGTTGTGAGTACGCTGTCAAAATATCCGAGGTATCTCGAGGTTATGGAGCAGATTTTTTTATGGACTTTGACGGTGTTCAAAATACTGAACGCAAGAGAAAAATTTTTACGAACTGCGTATTGTTTACGGCGTGCAATGTCCACTTTTTAGTGTTCTCTGATACGACTTTATGAAGAAAAATCATGTTCCTTCTCCTGTAGCAACCCCACAACGCTTTCTCATCTTTAATTAAATTTAAGCGAAAAACTGGGAGTATCACTTGGATTGAAATCTCGGATAATCCACAGTTTTAGTAGGGGTGTATTCGGTCACGTCTTCAGTGTGTTTAGACCAATAGCAAGCGAGTAAAAATATTTGATTGATTATAACGCGTTTTAGCAACTGAGCATGCTTTCATTTAAAGTTTGTCGTGAAGTTGTTTGTTGAATAAAAAAAAAAATGCAAAGATTTCTCAAAATGACCGTAAAACGCTAAAACTAACCAATTTAGCTAAAAATGTAATCTTTAAATTACCCTGCCGAATATTAATGAACAGGATTTGCTTTACATTGTGCCGTTCGTCAGGCCTTTTCAGTGTTGACAGAAGCAAAGAAAGAAGACGATAACAAACGAGCGACCTTACTTAATTTCTACGAACGCACAGATGTTGGTTTGAACACGTTGGAGGGAAAAGCTCTCGCCCTCTTGGACAAGACAATTGGAAACTTCAAGGAGAAAATCGTAACTCACAAACAAAATCTAAAGAAAGAAGAATTCACTGTATTCGTTGTAGGTACGTTATTCTCGTTTTACACTGCAATAAAAAATTGAAACGCCATAAATAGAATTTCACAACGAAAAATCGAAGTTTCCTCACCTAATAGACATCCTCCCTTAAACACGAAGGCGCGCTATAAAAGGAGCCTTAGGTCCCACTGGACCATTTGTCAATCAACCGTCGTGTGATGTAGATCTCTTAGAGTCAAGTCAGCTTGAGCTGCAGCTACTCCAAAGCAGTGAACAGCGGGTGAATTCCTCAAAATTGTTTTATGTCTTCATTAAAATACAAGAACTTTTGAGATTTGTATTTCCTTTCTCCAATAGCAACTGTCTTTATTTGTGGCGGTAAATTTGAGATCGATGTAGGTGGTTCGCACGCTACCTCATGCCACCATGCTGGTGGAAGTAAACATTAGATATCTTATTAGCTCCTTTTGTTCGTCTACCAGCATTTAAATTTGACCCGCACACGTCAACGGTGAGTGACAAATGAGCCTAGGTCTTCCCAGGGAAGACTTCCTTATATAGCGCGCCTTCGTGTTTAAAAATAGCTCCTTTAGATAACAGTGTGTGCTTTATCAAGTATATCGTCTAATCAAATAGTCACTCACATAAGTGCTTTTTAAACTCAGGCAAACCCCAAGCCTCATATCCTATAATGATTCTAATATAACCTTTAATTCATCATTCATTTAATTATCCAGTTTCCAGTTTCATGATCGGTAATTAAACGTTAATTGCAGGCCAATAGGGCTCGATTTCGGTGGCCGTTTACGCAACCAATTTTCCCTTATATCACACATTTAGTGAGTGTCAGCATGACACTCGGACGAGTTCTTCTTGGCTCCGTAGTTTTATCATTTTTATTTGGTCTTTACCCTGAGAAATATTTATCTGGAAATAGCCTATATTACTTCTCTTGTATACCGCTTCGCTTTGTCAGCTCAGTGTCTTCGTTGGAAGTTATAACAAGCAATATACATGTAAACTCCACTAGGAGATTAGGCCGCTATCTTGGTTGTCGACTTCGTGGAATGAGTTACCTCGGCGCCAGAGTGAACTATCATCACAATTCAACTTCCAGTTTTCAGCTGATTCGACTGATCAAATGTGGTGATGTAAGTTTAAATCCTGGCCCCTCTGTTATTCAAACTGTAATCGGAAATCGACACTCGAGAACGGCGACTTTGCTTATGCTGCTGGCAATCGTGCACCGCCGTGTCTGCGTAACTTGGTCAACATTATTGTGGCCAAGCATCAAAAAGTAGTGGAAAATATCAAGAACGATACGCAACAATTGTTGTTGCGTTCTCAATGCTCGATCTTTGAGAAATAAGTCAGCGTCGTTTGTGGATTTGGTATGCGATAGCAAAGCTGATCTATTTGCTGTTTCTGAAACCTGGCTTACAGACAATGATACAACTATTCTTAGTGAAATAACACCACAGGGATACAAACTCCCACATTATTCCCGCAGTGATCGCAGAGGAGGTGGGACTGCATTGATTTTCAAAGAATCCATCAACGTTGGAAAAGTTTCGGTTGCAGGAAAAGGGTCATTCAAGGTGTCGGAATGGTTGGTCAATCCTGCGGCTACTACTCGTTTGTGGGTTGTTATAGTCTATAGGCCTCCATATTCTGTTAAACATCCTGTGTCTACTTCAAAATTTATCACTGAATTCTCAGATTATCTCGAGTCTTTGGTCATGGCAAGTGAGCCCTTGTTGATACTGGGCGATTTTAACATTCATATGGACCTACCTTATGACACTGACTGAAGAAACATGTCTGACCTTCTGGTGTCGATGGGTCTTAAACAACATGTTGTACACCCTACCCATGAATTTGTTCACACACTGGATTTGATCATCACTCGTATATCTGATAACATCATGGCTGGGCGCCCCTACACTGGTGAGTTTTTTTCTGACCATTTCCCAGTCTTCTGTCAACTAAAACCTGAAAGACCTCCAGTGGCTGTAAAACGTTTACAGTTCAAAAAAATTAAATCAATTGACCGTGACCAATTTTTCGAGCCATTTGCTCTTCTCAGCTCTGTCTTGACCTACCGGACGACTTGGATACCCTAGTCAATTGTTCTAATGAGACACTAAGATCTGTACTGGATATCTATGCACCTGTCTTGTCCCGTGATATTATTGTTCGGCCTCGAGCACCGTGGTTTAACGAAGATATCAAAAAAGCTAAACGGTCGAGACGAAAGGCTGAAAAGAAGTGAAGAATACTGGACTACCTGCAGCATCTTGCTGCTTTTAAAAAGGAAAGAAATCGTGTGGTGAACTTGATGAATGAGGCACGTCGTGTCTATTACAATCTATTCATTAAAGATGATAGTACTGACCAGCGGAGGCTGTTTATGGCAAGTAAGAGTCTACTGAATATGCAGCCGGATAGATCTCTCCCCCCTCATACTGACGTTTCTCTGCTTGCAAATGACATGGGCGAGTTTTTTTATTACCAAGATTGCTAATATTAGATCAAAGTGGGATGGTATCTCTCCATCGCATCTTCCGTCGACGTCGGAGCCTGATCTGGTATCTGAACCTAGCGCTATTGTATTGTCTGATTTTCAATGTCAAACGGTTGAAGCAATACGTGATATGATCACATCAGGGAAGAAAAAATCTTGCATCTTGGATCCAATACCTGTGACTCTGTTATCTGCATGCCTTGACCCACTCCTTCCTGTAATAACTAATATGGTTAATTTGTTCCTAAGAACTGGATATTTTTCTGACACCTGGAAAACTGTTGTGGTACATCCATTATTGAAAAAGCCTGGCCTTTGTAAGAAACGGCAAATAAAGGTTTAAACGGTTTACTAAAAATCACACTGCGCCAGGACGACCGAACTACGTGCTACTCCTGGAATGACACAAGGTCCTCGCACATGCTTGGACAATGACGCATACAAAGCTGATTGACAGAATCACAATAGAGTATTATAAAAAAGTCACACAACTTGTCACATCTTCCCATTTTCGTAAGAAACGTTAAACGAAACAACAACAACAACAAAAAAAAAAAACATAAGGGAGTGACAAAGTCTTTGAACCAATGGGGTGGCTTCACTTCCCGTTGCGACCGCCTCGGTCCAACGTGAACTTCAGATAGAGGGCAGTTTCCGGGTGGGACAGTGGCCTCGGGCTCAGGGCTTGCTTCTGCTGACTGATCCGGAATAATAAGTTCTGGGACATCTTTGGATTCCCCTGCGTCGATTAGCTGCCGTCGATTTCTCCTATACACCGTCTGTCCTACCTGTACCCTGTAGCTCCTTGGGCCAGCTGTAGCCGTGCATGTTCCTGAACTCCATGTTTTCTCACCAGGCAGTTTCATTCACACTGTTTATCCCACGCTAATTGGGTCTAAATGTTTGGCTTGTTTGTTGTAGTAGTGCTGTTGTCTTTGCTTTGTACCTATCAACTTGCGAGTGTCCTCCTCAGTGGGAAAGTTGGGCTGTAACAGTGAGCCTGCTACCGGCAGCAGTGTTTTACAACGGCGACCTCATATCATTCTAAAATAACTTTACATTAATCATTCATTTACGTATCCAGTTTCCTATATCAATAGGCAATAGGCAATTGCATTGTAATTGTATGTTTATTTTTGTAATTCCCTTCATCACTGAGTCGCACTTAGAAAAAAAACTCAGGAAAAGAAGAGAGAGTCTCCGGGTCCAGACCAGCTAAGGCTATTCGATAGCCTTCCAAACGGATGTCTTTCTTTCGAATGTGCTGCATAACGGCCAGCCTCGATCTGAACAAAGGCTGATAGTTTCTAAAGAAACTGTTTGGGGCTGCGTCGGTGGGGGTAACGAAATAATTTTAATATATTAACAAAGTTGAAATGGTAAATTGGCCACCGTTACGTAAATAAAAGTTGACGTTTCGAGCTCTTCATTCGACTAATTTATTCGTGTTTTTCTCGTTGCCATGTTCCCACCAATAACGCAGCTCCATTTTCTGCCTTTAAAAGCACACACAACCCACAATTCCTCTGTTCGCCCCGACGAAGGGCTAACGCTCGAAACGTTAGCTTTTATAATCGTAACGGTGGCCAATTTACCATTTCAACTTTGTTGATTTATTCAAATTATTCTATCTGAACATCTGGTTTAAAGTAATTTAAAGACAGACAGTGTGGAGATAAGCTCTGCTGATGGCAACAAATTAAAAGAGACGGGAAATTAATCAGCATTTGAGATTTCAAGTGGGAATGACGTGGGAAGTAGACTCTTGTCCGATTCAAACCATTAAAGAGCTCTAGAGAAATCTGCACATTCCTAAAAATTTTGTTACTCGCCTCCCATCTTGTTTTTACCTCTTTACACTTACCAGGCGAAACAAGTTCAGGAAAGAGCACCTTGCTGAATCTTATCCTTGGAGAGCAGCTTCTTCCGTGCTCTTTTCTCAGTACCACATCCACCATTTGCGAACTAAGATATGGAGATACCCCAATACTGGTGGCGCACTTAACTGACAAAGAATCTGGATTTACTGTCTTCCTAGACGAGCTACCCGAAGCCTCCGAAATTTCCGAATTTGTTAGCGTGAAAGAGTCTAAGTACAGAGAGAGGGGCTCAGATCTCGAAAAGATTGAGCTGTTGTGGTCACACAATCTGTTGAAGGTTAGAGAAATAACACATTCCCTATGGCACTGTCAAGACGAATTTGGTTTAAATTGAGCTTTTCAAGTTTGCGATAATTTACTTAATTCTCATGAGCCTAGCCACCTTCAGAGATTAAAATTTTACGTCTCCAAATCCTAACAGTCCCTTTTTTCAAGACTACTGCCTCCTATATATAGCGGAAGCGAAGCCAAATGTTGTCCTGTTGAGCGAGTGAAGTAACAATAGAAAACCAACGCCCTCTTAGCCCGCAACGAAGGCTGTCGAGTTTACCCGACATTCTTCGACCTTCGCTTTTCTTTATTTGGGAACATCTGCGGTCATTCAACGTTTAAAACCGAATTTTGACCCAATTTTGACCCGATGTTCCTGGGGTTTGTTTCGGAATACTATAGAAGAAGACAATAAACATCTCACAATCATTACAGGATGGTGCGCGAAAAGAGCAAAGTTTTTCCTTGCAGAAAAATCTTAAGAAGTGTGATCGGCGTATCATGAAAACTTAGAGGAAGTTGGAGACAGGTCATTTTCCTGTTTGCATCAGCGAAGTATGCCCAGTAGATCCCAAGATATAATTTTTTCATTCGTTGCCGTGATAGAACAAAATATGATAAACTGATCTCAAAAATGATATCACAGGGGCGTCTCCGGCACATGATTGAAAAGAAGAGCTTTCCTTGCAGAATTATCTCAATTCCTCTATTAATTGTGTCAAGAACAAGACGCTCGAGTTTGAATGGTTTTATAAAAGCCCTTGTTCGTGGCTTTATTTGTTTTAGGTCCAAACTATCCGATTTTACTTGTCCGATTACAAATACCAATAATCGGACAGGCGAAATCTGACAGTTGGAAAGATGATAAAAATCAGCTACCTAGCAAACTAAATAAAGAAAACTTCCAAGGTAAGCAGGCTAGTCAATATCGATGACATGGGTATGTACTCTTACATTAAATTTTTTATTCCTGAGTTAAATGGTAGTTTTTTTTTATTGACAATAGGCAAGCGGACTTTGTTTCCTACAGTTCAGACGTTTGCTAACACTTTCAAATTAGCTTCGTGCTACGTGCTCGGTAAATTTGAAATCATTCGCCCGATTACTTCCTGAATTGTACTCCATTCTTTCCTATTACTAATCAGATTCATAATAAATCCAATCGCTACCTGGTCACTCTTGTTTTTCCTCTGTAAAAGTATCAGGCTTGTCTTCTCTCTCTGTGTTCTTATTGGTCCATGTGAAATATTTCTTTTTTCTGATTGGCTGCAGCGATAACTTCGGCTTTGGTTTTACTTCAACCAATCAAAATGCGCTATGAAGAGTGACGCTAAAGGACAAATCCTTTCTCATCTTACATGCTGCATCTCATATCGTACATTCTTTTTTAGGAAAATGTTGTATTAGTTGACAGTCCAAGCTCGGGCGAATCTGCCATCATGGATGACATGGTAAAATCGTACCTTCCAGAGGCTGTTGCAATTATTTTCGTCATCAACGTTGCAAACGCTGGTGGACTACGCAGAGAAATGGTAAGGAAATTTGTATTGTGAAGTGGTTACGCATTACAAATAGTGTGCATCAAACATCTACCTCGCCAATTTGTTTAATCTTTTACAGTGACTTTATTGTACAAAAATTGTCGTCGAATGCGATAATCCATAGAACTTACCTAACATGATAATGAGATGAACTGACTCATAACTTTCAATATCATGAGGGTAAAGAAAGCTAGTGGAATAGCCAAATCAATAAGTTAACAAATAACTTATTCTGTCTGTTTGTCTTCAGCTTGAAAACGTTATCGAATACACCAGACAGGTGTCCCTTGACACACAAAGGGAATCTTTCTCAAAATGCGCCCTATTCGTTTGCAACAAGTGGGACCAGGTCCCGTCAGAAGAAACTGATAAAGTGAAGAATACCATCGAGAGGAAACTCACAGAGTGTTTGCCCGGCTTAGATCTAGAATCCCAGATTATTTACATGTCAGCAAAAGACGCAAGTAAGGAAGAGTTTACTGAACTCATGAATGGTATTGAGTCAATGGTATTAAAAACTATTGAAGCAAGACTACAGATCCAGTGGAGGTAAATTGCTTTAAATGTTAAGTGACTGAAGTTATTTTTTAAACATTTGCTTCTGAGGAAAATGCCTGTCTGCTTAGTCTTAATAAAATTATGTGCACGAAATATTTCTCTGATTGGTTCTCAGAAATATTGACTATAGATGATGCAATTATATTGAAAGGAGACAATAGTAAAACATGTAAAAAGTAATGTAAGCAGTAAGTATAGCATTGAAACATGAGAAAATCAAGATTATGGTTTCACTCTTAGGTGGCTTTATCATCTTCTTTCACGTATCGTCTCCCAAACAAATAAATTCATTCGAGATTCTCGAAATGATTTCTTCAAGCCCTTACATCGGATGAGTGTAAATTTAAGAAATGAAATGGCTGTGTTTGGTATCAAAGAGGCTCCCATCATGGACATCAGTTGTGACGATCTAGAGTGGCAAGAAAATGCAGTTATTGGAAGCGGAGCGTTCGCCTCTGTTTATCGAGGAACATTAAAGGTAGAAGAAGGGGTTCAACCCCTGAGAGTGGCTTTAAAAGTGTGGAAAGAAGAGCTCAACGAGGCTACTGCTTGTGGCTTCCTCTCCGAAACAGAGACTCTCAGGTTGTTGGGTTTCTTTTTTTTTTTTTTTATCACTTTATCTCGCATTTATATAATTTCGAAAAATTACCCCTTCCCCCATCCCCCAACGCTAAAACCTAAATCTCTTCCGGCTGGTATGAAATAAGATATTTTCATTATCTTTAAAATAAGATATTTTCCAAGGACCCCATTGTGGTATTTGTCTGGAATCACTTAGATAATGAAGAATGAAATTTCAAAACGGAGAAAATTCATGCCGCTGAAAATTCAATTACATTTTTTTCTGAGGATTTCACAAGCGCCAAAATCTATGTATATTTTAAGGCACATCGAGATAGTAATTAAGAATGACCTTTACAGTAAACTTATCACCATTCATTTTTCCGAAAGGTCATTAATGGCGATTGACCCTTTAACCCCTTAAATCATTACTGCTGACTCAAATGTTAAACTCACGAAAATAAAGGATGTAACTGCCACTTGAAGAAGCTCTTGAATGTAACCAAAATCTTCCTATCAAGACAGTGGAATATCTATGGAGAACAGTACAGAGCATATGCATATTAGTGTAAAGGGTTAACCCATGCGTTATCTTTGTGTAGGAAGCTGAACCATCAATTTATTGTAAAGTTCTATGGTACTGCTCTTCATAAGGAAGGGGATCGGCTACGAACAATACTTGTTATGGAGCTCTGCACGGAAAACTTGAGGAGCCACATTTTCCGGCATAAAAGCAAGGTACCCGGTCAGTCATCAACACCTACTGCTGCCAGAAATGTGATTGGATGGGCAAAAGACATTGCCGATGCTCTGAAATACATTCACAGACAAGGTATCGTTCACCGAGATCTCAAGTTGGAAAACATATTGGTAAGTTAAAAATTAGGACCACTGGCTTTTGTGACTCTTTATTATTTAATCTAGCCTATTTTACTCGCCTTCACCCAGCTTTCCTTGTTGTTGTTGTTGTTTTTTCCTCACTTTGCTTTATAAGCCCTCTTTGAAGCCCTAACGCTGAGTTTTTATGAAGGCTAAAGAAGTTGTTATTCGTTTTCTCATTACCTTTTCCATCTATAGCTGTCACAAGAAAATGTTGTCAAAGTTGCCGATGTCGGTGTTTCCAAAGAAGCTAGAGCGATCACAGGTACCAGAGTGGGAACTCCTCTGTATCTGGCTCCAGAAGTAATCAACTCAATTAGGTACGATTACAAAGCGGATATATACAGCTTCGGTATAATGCTCTGGGAGATGTGGTATGGTAAGAGAGCCCTTCTTGATGTGGCAAGAGATGAACATGAGCTTTTCGACGTAGTGATAGGGGGTACCAGACCTTTGCATGCCCAAGGCTCAAATACGCCACCAGCTGCTTTGCAGAACGTAATGAGGCGTTGCTGGGATAAAAACCCAAACAAACGGCCAGATTCGGCACAATGTTATCAAGAGTTGTCTGAGCTATTCAAGAAAGTTTGAGCACCACCCTTGTAAAATCTGGTCGTCAGGCAACCACTTCAAACGTATTTTTTACTTAATGTAAGGTTTTTTGCAACATTAGCGAATAATAGTAATTAACTATGATATTTGTAGGTCCTACCTGCTTTTACTAGTCTATGATGGATTTCATAACCAGTTAGCAAATAATATTGGATTTAGGGGTCTAGTTATCAAGTCAATGGAACGAATGCTTAGAGTAAAAGTACTGAGTGACCGCTCACGCCACCCGTCATGTATCCGGAGGTAGTCAAGGATCACTTGGGCGAAAGTGAACATTACAATGGACAGCCGTTATAAGAGCCATACTATTTGAGTCCAATTCTTTTTCAGCCCTTGTAAGCAAAATAGAGGCGTGAAAGGGTCTATACGGTGAAAACAAAAGTAGTTGAATTACCCGACACTGGTTAAAAAGTAAACAATTTTTTTTTTGTTCATTAATTAGATAAAAGGGTGATAGAGGCAAAAATATTTTAAACTTTTGTGCTTGACTGGTTGGCGTTTGACATGCGGTGATAAGGTTGACAAATTCAACGAAGAGCAATTACTGTCTGTTTTCTGTGGTGCAGCTATTTGCTTGCTTGGCTTGAATCATGAAGTGATCAGTTTCATCACTGTTTTGATGTTTGAAACCTTTTTCCTTGGATTACGTTAATCATTATTCATTCACTACCAAAGATGTTTGGGTAAAGAGAACTGACCACCTTTAAGAGTAAAATAATCCAAGGCTGTACAAAGCCTTAATTTTTTTGCACGAAACTTCCTTTCTGAAAAGTCCTCACTTCCTCTCTGTACAGCCCGTAGTTAAAAATTGTAATATTATAGGTTCAATTTGTCACTTGTGAGCGATTAGTGTTCAACTACAGAATATACTTGTATAGGAAGGCCTCTATCAGAATCCGTTTAGAATTACCATTGCTGATTTTTAACAAAGGAATGTATACTGTATATGTTCTTCATTATATTTGAAGAAGAGGTGAAAATTGATAATAATGACTCGCACTTTTATCCTCAGTACATTTTTAAAACCCCCTTACTTCCGCCTCTGATGAGCCCCCTGTGTGAACCCCCGTGTAAACACCTTGAAATTCCATTCAGTCGGCTTGATCCACTGTGTAACGGTGATGCTCCAGAGGAATATGTTCGGTGAAATCCTTGTTTCCAAGAGTCCTCTGTTCTGTTGACGAAGTTTTCTTTCAGGTGAGACATGCAGCAAACAACTTCCTGGTTCTGTTCACGAAGTTTTCTTTCAAATAGGCCATCAATTGGTCAATCTAACCACATGACGCACTGTACTGCACAAGTATTAAATGGTTTTGACGATCCATGTGATGCAGAGTTTCAAAAAATAAAAGGAAATGGTACTTTGAGGGAATAAATAATCAAACAAACAAAACAAATAAAAAAAAGATAAAGGAAAACGACAACGAAAGTTTGAGTTTCTATCGGAGTTTGTTTGATTCAACCACAGTCTTTGAGGACTTGCTATTGTTGGGATGTTTACCTCATCTTTGACAAACATTCAAAACGACTAGCACTGAATGTAATGTACCTGTACCTATGTTTGATTATCTCCCTCGATGTTTACTTATTGCATGTTGCGTGATAAGTCACGCGGTTGACTGTGAGACATGCTTTGACAATGGTCGTCAGTTGTAGGGATGCGTGACAATGCACCGTGACCGTAATCAGCTACTTGGTGTGTAGTGGACTGTGATGATGCTGAACTTTTGAGACTTATATTTTTCCCTTTTCGCAGTTTTCAAAGATTTTAAACCTGAAATTGACAAAATTTTGATCATAAGCATTTAATTTATCGCTGTGCAACATGAGTGCATTATCAGACATTGACGAGATCGACGACATCGTGGAGATGGCAACCACAATGGCGTCGCTAAAAATCCCTTCCAAAGGGCTGAAAACGTTGGACGAAATGAGGCAAAGAGTGAAAGAGACACTCCGGTTATCAGAGAAAAGGTCAAGTTGGACGGCAAAGGAGGTTAGAATTTTGCAATTTCTTTTTAAAATATTAGCTACTAGCAAATGCGATTTCTAAACGACGTTTTCAGTACAATGGCATATCCGGATGCGACCGCTAATAAATAGTGGATGCAGATCATATCGTGAAATTCAGTCACGAATTTGTTTAAGAGCTTTCTCGTTGTTAATATCGCCATCGCTTACGATTAATGTCATCTATCCAGTAATGGCATCTCAGAAATGAGTTGTACCAGAGGAAACTTAATTCTCATGGACAGAAATTGCAGCATTCACTCGTCAAATGTTTCTTTAAGTTCAAACTTAACAACACGTACGCGAAGAGCTTACTGCGGGACCAATTGTTATTTTTTGATACTTTCATAAACGACACTTACGACTGAGTGTTAGAAAAATAATTTGAAATAAGAAATTACAAAGTTGTCTTTCCGCAGTGAAAGGTAATCATGCATATTGATGTTCCTAATTTGGGAAGCTTGGTTAAGCAACGATCGAGCCTCGACGGTTCAAATAGAGAAATACAGCCCTTAGAACATTGAGGATTGGTAAACTTTGGCTAGTACTGCCCCAGTTCTGCCTATTGTGGGCCAATTCTGTGCTCTTTGGATAAAGTTCGGTCATATGGGAAAACGTTGGCTCTCTTATCAGGTTTACACTTTCACATTTTCCGAGAAAAGCCTGCATAATTTCTTTAAAATAAATGTCAACAGAGTTAACGCCCGGAGTAAAGTAATGCTTTTTTTATTGTAAAAGAAAGCCACAAATTAATTCTGCTGTTCATAATTGTCAACAAATAGTTGGAGTCCTTTGCTTAGGATACATCTTTCGGGAGGATCTTACTACATGCATCTTTACATCACTGAACATTTATAGAATTACTTAATGGAAATACTATCCTATCGAGGGTTGCATTGCGGACGTTTACGAGCTTAAACCAGGCCTATAAATCTCTTCCCTAAATAAGAATGGTTGTTACTTAGTAGCAACAGGGCATGCTTTTATTCCAAGTCTTTAGTCAAAGTTATTTGAATAATCGTATAATTTATCAAGGATTTCTAAAAATGACTTTAAAACAGCAACACTAACAACTAGGCTGAGCAATGATCTTTAACTTACGCAGGAAAATTTTGATGCACAGACTTCGATTTACCATGTGTTGTTTATCAGGCATTTTCAGTGTTGACAGAGGCAAAGAAAGAAGACGAGGAAAAACGAGCAACCTTGCTCCAATTCTACGAACGCACGAGTGCTTGTTTGAATGCGAAGCACGAAAATGTTCTTGCCCTTTTGGAGAAAAATATTGGAAACCTGTGGGAGAAAATCGTTTCACACAAACAAGTTCTACAGAAGAAAGAGTACATTTTGCTCGTTTCAGGTTGGTTATAAATGTATTATTCTACATAGTCTCCTCATCCACTAGACTAAAATCCATGACAAGAGTGTAGGAAACACAAACACAGCTATTCATTAGGCTACCGGCCTTGTATTAATTCAGAAAAAATTATCAAGCCATAGAACTAAATTATAAACCAGCTTTAGTGGAATCGACTCATTTCTGCCGTTGTCTTTTTGAGTTCCCCTTAATTTATACTTATTTACAATTACCAGGCGAAACAAGTTCAGGAAAAAGCACCCTCTTGAATCTGATCCTTGGGGAGCAACTTCTTCCTTACTCCGTTCTCAGTACCACATCCACCATCGTTGAACTTAGATATGGAGATGCGCCAAAGTTGGTAGCGCACTATAAAAACAAAGAATCTGGTAATACCACGAGGACTGTTCAACTAAACAAGCCATCTGAAGCCTCCGAGCTGAGTTACCTTCAACAGATTTCATCTTTTGTCCACCTGAAGGAGAACAGAGAGAGGGGTTCAGATTACGAAAAGATTGAGCTTTTTTGGCCACACAATCTGTTGAAGGTAATCATAAGAAATAAATAAGCTCAGTAATCTCTTGACGTAATAGACTCTGAGATCGACCTAAGGTGAGGAATTGATTATTTTGTCACCAAGCTTCAAAATTTTCGCTGTACTATGCATGAATGTCTGTTTCCATGATATCAATTACAAGTGATTGTTTACGAGCCCCCTGACTAGCTGAGATTAATATTAGGGATGGTAAGGATGTTTTGTATGTTCAAAGGCCTAACAGTCCTCAGTTCGTTATTCAGCTTCCATCTTGCACAGTGACCACTTGCGCCTGCTGTTATTTGGTTTTCTTGGTTTTTTTTTCCCGTCGCAAGCACTGATTTAAGATGTGCTTGGTTAATTGTTGATGCCTCAATATGATATGGAGTTTTTTTCTCGGAGAATCAATCGAAATGCACTCTAAAGGGCGATACTTATATAGCAATGTTTGTGTATCGTGTGTTGTTCCATATCGTCTTTAACGTATCTTTTAGGAAAATATTGTCATAGTTGACAGCCCAGGTGTCGGTGAATCTGCCATCATGGATGACATAGTAAAAGCATACCTCCCAGAGGCTTTCGCTTTTATCTACGTCATCAACAGTGAAAACGCCGGTGGAATACAGAAAGACAGGGTAAGTCCATGAATTTGTCGTTCTAAGAGCAGTCCAACTACATAGATAGTTGAAGACGCCCGATTAGCTCAATTGTTTAGAGCGCCGGATTGTGTTGTGCTGGAGGTCAAGGGTTCGAGCCCCGGCTGGACCAATACTCATGGTCTTAAAATAAGTGAGGAGAATTTGCTACCTTTCTATAATCAAGAAATGGATAGATACTAGTCTTCTCTGATAAGGACGAATAAACCGTAGGCCCGTCTCCTGTAGGGTTAGGGGTAGGAGACGTTAATTTCCCAGCCACGAGATTACTGTGTCGTGGATGCCCTCCCCTGGGGTGGGATGGGTGGTAATTGGCCGTGAAAAGCCTCCATGGGAAGTGGTAAACTAACCTATATGGATATGTATATATGTATATGAAGAGAACGAAGTTTGTTGCCAAGACCATATCATTTTTCACATCTGCTATTGGCTTACATCTAAAAATAAATCGTTTAAAAGAGACAAAGAAGATGGACCATAAGAAAAAAATATATATTAATTTCCCAGTTTTCAAGAAGTTTTATTTTCCACAACAGCAGCGTAGTGGTGAGTAGTGGTAGGACCTTGAGACGGGGACGTTTGGCACATGATTAGGGGTTTTTTCTCCCAAACGTTTGGGACAGATCTTTTGTCCGTACCGTATAGTTTCGAGAACAATAATGAGGTTTCGCTGGGATCTCGTTGAGAATAAGAAGATTTCGAAAGCAACAAAATTTTGATGATGAACAACAAGACAGAAACAAGGTAAGGGTGTCTTTGAGTTTCAAAAGCTTCATACAAAATGGCAACGGAAGCACATGGAACTTAACGAGCATGATTAGCTACTGCGCAGCAATTGCGTGCCACAAAATGTTCCAAAAATTATAGCTTATTCTGTACTTTTGCCTCCAGGTGGAAAAACTCATTGAGCACGCTAGACAGGTGTCCCTTGACAAACAAAGGGAATCTTCTTCCAATTGTGCTCTGTTCGTTTGCAACAAGTGGGACCAGGTACCGTCAGAAGAAGTTGATGAAGTGAAGAACCACATCGTGAGGAAACTGGCGCAGTGCTGGCCTAGTTTAGATCCAGAATCTCAGATTATTTACATGTCAGCCAAAGACGCAAGTAGGGCCCAGAAGCTTGGAGGAGTCACGAAAGAGTTTGGAGAACTCATGAATGGTATCAAGTCGATGGTCTTGAAAAGTATTGAGTCAAGACTACAAATTCAATGGAGGTAACTTGATTTACATCCTCGATGACAAAAAATTGTGTAAGAACTTGATTTGCTCGTAATGAAAATGTTTCTTTAGTTCTATCAATGTAAATGAGAAGTCGTGTATCTTATTAAAATGTAGTGACATCATTTTTCTCTGGAAATTTGGAAAAGTAAGCAGTGCTAGATATCTTACAAAGGCCTCACATTACACCCACCCGTACGAGCTCTTAAGAGAAATGTAAGAGGTCAGGATATTTAATCGGTGGCTGCAAGTCAGAGTAACAGACATTTTGCATAGCGATAGGGAGCAAGTTTTTACTAGAATTTTTGCAAATTTATGTGGAACTAACCAATAGGTAGTCTTCTTGGACATACTTAAAATGGAGTTGGGAATTTAAGCTTACTGTCAATGTCAGCCAAAGATTTGAAACATTTCAATGGTTGTAAAGATAACGGGGTGAAAGTATGGTCGAGTTCTTTAGTTAATAAGTTAAGATTATTTAAACGTACATATTGATGCAGTATCCTTACGCCTCATCTCCACTGTTTACATATTTGCATAAATCGAAAATCGGTTGATAGTATGTGAAAAAAAAGTAGTTAATATGAACAATGCGATGAAATTTGAAATAGGACAATAGTTTCTAATTTGAGCATGTAAAGATGAAACAATTTTAATGTAATAGAAAAATCCGAGCCTCAGCTGGGACTTGAACCCACCACCCTCCGTGATCTAATCCGATGCTCTAAGCACTGAGCTACTAGAGACTCTATGGTAAGCAAGGGTCAATTTGTGGACCTCGACTGGAACTGCATCGCGCGGCTACACAGCCAAGTATTAGTCAGCGCCTGTGAAACTCACTAACAGCATCACGCTGTCACATTAAAGCATATCAAGATGCGGCCAACCAACCTCCAAAGTGAGCATGTAAAGATGAAACAATTTTAATGTAATAAAAAAAAGTAGCCGCGCGATGCGGTTCCAGTCGGGGCCCACAAATTGACCCTTGCTCACCATAGAGTCTCCAGTAGCTCAGTGGTTAGAGCACCCGACTAGATCACGGAGGGTCCTGGGTTCAAGTCCCATCTGGGGCTCAGATTTTTCTATTACATTAAAAGAGTTTCTAATTTGAGACTTAAAATTACGAAACCTACCTGAACGATGTTCATAAACAAACTGATATCGTAACCAAGCATGGAAATAAAATGGAAGACAATTACAATTATGACTTTATTCTTAGGTGGCTCGATTACCTCCTTGCACGTATTGCCTACCACACGAAAGCGTTCATGCGTAATTCTTCCGAAGATCGTGAAAATGTGATAGCGAGAATGAAGTTGATCACTGACCGCCTTCATAGCATCAAAAGGCAGCAAGGTACCGTAAGCGAGGAGCTGCAGACGTTCCTCAAAGACAAGACAGACAGTGCTCTGAGGGAACTGTCCAGATATCTTAAGTCTCCAGAATTTATGGAGAAGTTTTCTTCGTGGTCATTAGACGATGTTCCAAATACTGAAGGAAGTTGGGAGGTGACCAAGAGCTACATTCAAAAGTCGCTGACGAAGCGACTTCAAGAGAGGATCGAGGAATGGGAAGAAAAGAATCATGTCTTTTCCGATGCTCGGTCCTCTTTGATTCGATACTTTCGGGAGAGGTTCAGCTACGTCGAGGGTCAACTTCGAGCGCTAGAGGGCTCTCTGCTAGCTGGAGACACTGCCAGCTCAGCAAGTGGCCCTTTGGCATCAGATGACTTTAGCGTCGTAGAGAAAGTCTTCATCGGGGTCACAAGTCCAATTTGGGTTCCAGTCGGTCTGGTTGTCTTAGTGGTCAGTGTCCCAGTAGTTGGCGCCTTGGCCGTTAAAGAAAAGTGGGAGGACTGGAATGAAACACGAAAGTACGAAAAAGACAAGTGTGGCTTCATGGCAAAAGCTTCCCAAGAATATCTTAAGGAAACAGTTGAAGAAAAACATCTAAAGTCCTTCGTGGTGGAACAGCTTAAAGAGGCTGAGGTTTGCCTTAAACAGGTCTTAGCTCGGATACCTCAGCTCATAGAAGCGGACAAGATGTTGTGTCAACAACTGAGAGAAGAAAGCCGCTCTAAGAAAGAGATAGAGGATTTCTACAAACCGTTACACGAGGAGAGTGTACAATTAAGGAATGAGATGGCCCTATTTGGCATCACAGAGGTCCGTACCATGGACATCAGTTGCAACGATTTGGAGTGGCAAGACGATGCGCTTCTTGGAGGTGGAGCGTTCGCTGCTGTTTATCGAGGAACATTGAAGATACGAGGAGACGATAAACCCGTAGATGTGGCTGTAAAAGTGTGGAACGAGGAGCTTAACGATGCTACAGCTAGTGACTTCCTTTCTGAAACAGAGATACTCAGGTTGGTTTTCTTATCCCTAGATCTTGAAATTTTCTGCAGCTTCCCAATTTTATCATTCTTTCCAGATCAAGGAGCTCGTGGTGGTGAGTTGCAACGCATCAAGTAGAAAGTGGAGAATGTAATAGGAAGACTTACGTATATGTAAATAAAATAATATTTTCCTCAAGATTTCGGAACGCGGGGAATTTAGGTATATATCAAGGCACATCGAGATAGTAATTGAGAATGACCTTAACAGTTGGACCTCTCACCATTCATTCTAACAAGAGGTCTTTACCTTTGAAACACTTGAGTCACTTAAGAGTGACAAGCATCTAATTGTTCCATCCATCATCACCGCTGACTCAAACATTTACGTCATGAGAATAAGGGAAATGATAGCCAACAGAAACATCTCTTGACTAAGAATCAAAATCTTCCTTTTACTATCGGAAAATGTGTAGAGAATATTATAGAAAATATTCATACTGTTTTTTTAAGAGTGTAGGTTGTTTTACACATATGTGTTTTCCTTTTGTAGGAGACTGAATTATCCCTTTATTGTAAAGTTCTATGGTGCAGCACTGCAAAAGGAAGGGCATCAGCTGAAAGCAATACTGGTGATGGAGCTCTGCAAGGAAAACTTGATGAGGCACATTTTCCTGCATAAAACCAATATACCTGGTGAGTCATCATCATCTTTTACAGCCGCGAGGGATGTGATAGGATGGGCAAAAGACATTGCCGATGCTCTGGAATACATTCACAGACAAGGTATCGTTCACAGAGATCTCAAGCTGGAAAATATATTGGTAAGTTAAGAATTGGAACTAGTGGTTATCATGACCACACATCATATCTCGTGTTCTTGAGTTTTTCTTTCTAGTCCATTTTTTAAATTTAATTCCTGTCCATTGAAGAGTCAGCATTAAATTGATTATTTTCCACGCAAAACAGGTGTGACAGTGAATAACGACAACGCATCCCAGGTTAACACCTCTAGGCACTTTGTTTTCTTTTTCACATTGCCTTGCCCTCTTTAAGAGAGAATAGTTTTGGACTTTGGTATTGAAGCTGTATCAGTCTACATGGTTATTATCTTATCCTCCCACAGCTGTCGTTAGAAAATGTTGCCAAAGTAGCCGATGTTGGTGTTTCCAAAGAAGCCAAAGCGATCACGGGTACCATGACGGGGACTCCTATGTATCTCGCTCCGGAAGTGATGAAGTCCTGTATGTACGATTACAAAGCAGACGTGTACAGCTTCGGTATAATGCTCTGGGAGATGTGGTACGGTGAGAGAGCCCTTCTTGATGTGGTAGGAGATGTGAAGGAGTTTTATGACAAGGTGCTTGAGGGCGTAAGACCTGCACATGTTGAAGGCTCGAAGAAGCCTCCAACTGGTTTGCGCGATCTGATGCAGGATTGTTGGGACAAAAAACCTGATAATCGACCAGATGCGACAAAGTGTCACAAGAAGTTGACTCAGCTCTATCAGGACGCTGTAGCACCATCTCAGTAAACTCTGATTGTTAGGAAACCACCTTCAATTCATTTACTTTTTAAGTGTATACTTTTGTGGAGCAGCAGTAATCCCTTATGACTGTTATAGCAAATAGAATACCCTCACCTTCGCCAGTTTTCCCGTTTCAAACCGAGTTAGTACATTATAGAAACCTATTTTGGTCTTAGTCAGTGCTAATGTTAAGGACTGTATCCTCCTGTTAGAAGTGTCCTTAAGGTTTTCCCCAACAGTCCAATCATCCTCTCATATAGTATCGAAGAGTATATAACCATACAACAATTCCAGTGATTAAGTAGATTACTTTTACTTAGAGCCGGTAAACATCTGTATCAATACCCTTATAACTGATTTGGCTTTTGGTTTTGATTTTGGCTTATAACTGTTTTGGCTTTAGACAAATAGTGCCAAGTTGCAAATTTAAACGAAGAGCAACAATAAAATGCTATAGGCGGATATTGTTCTGACAGCGTGTATGATGGCTTTTTGCTGGATTTAACGGTTAGTTTCACCATCTGGTGTGAGACCCTTGTTATTAGAGATTTCCTATAGAAAATTTCGTTTTTTAAGTATCTACATGTAATAAATTGCAGGAAGGTCAGAAATCATCTACCTACTTCTTGCATAACCATAGAGAAAGCACTAAAAGGGCCAAATCACGTGAAATTAATCGAAGTCTCCTTGAAAGGATTTCCATCACTGAGAAGCGTAGTGGTATCCTTGGATCTCCCTCATTGTCCACCAGTCATCGCTTCATAGTATCGTTAAGTATACCATACAAGATTTTCAATGATTAAGCAGATTACTTTAACACTTAGAGCAAATTAGTATCAATTCCCTTAGGGCTGATTTGTTTTCGCCTTTGACAAGTATTGACCAAGTTGCAAATTTCAACGAAGAGCAACAGGAAAATTGGCTATTGGCGAACATTGCTCTGTCAGCTAATATGAAAGCTTTTTGCCGGATTTAACAATTAGTTTCACTATCTGTTGTGAGACACTATTAAAGAAAATTCTGTTTTTTAAGTAGTTGTATGAAATAAAAAGCAGGAAGGTCAGAAATCATCTACCTAGTTCTTGCATAATCATGGAGAAAGCCCTAAAAAGGTCAGATGACGTGAACTGAATCGACGTTCCCTTGAAAGGACTTCCAACACTGAAAAGCATATATCTTCATGGATGAATTGCGTGATCAACATTGGCAAAAGATAAAGTACTATCATTTCCTCTTGATATTGGTAAATGAGGCAATGAGGCATTTGCGAACAACTCTCGGGTTAGACTTAAATATTTGTGTCTTAAGATTGCAAACTGCGAAGGTCAAATAAAGACTTGATCCAGTTTTCCTTCAATGGATCTTCCAAGGGCTTTTACCGATGCTCATTTCCTGACTCACCCTCATATGTTGTAGTGGGTTGTTAACCATTCCTCTAGAGAAGTATATATGATATGATGACTAGCAGCTCACACAGAAACAGGAGAACGTTGGCGAGTCAGCAAATTACGGTGGGTTTGATGGCAAAAGAATAAATGAGGCACATTTCACGTTTCTGTAATTTCCGAGATAAACGAAGTAAAGCAACGATCCTCGCAGATGAGCTGCAATTTAAGCAACTGTAGAAAAGACTGAAAAGTTTTCAAGCTTCGACGGGATTCGAGCCCTTACCACCCAGATAGTAGTTGTGCACTACTACCAACTGTGCCACGAAGCCACACGTTGGAAAAGGGAAGAGTGTCTGTATATGCCGAAATTGCAGCTCACCTGCTAGAATCATTACTTTACTTGATTTTCATTCATTCATTCATTTTCATTTCAAATGAAATTTAGAGTTGTAAGCACATAAAGGGTTAAACGACGTGAACAGAAGTGGGGTTGGAAGGATTTTCAAAACTAAGAGGCGTATAAAGGCTGATAGTTTCGAAAGAAACTGTTTGGGGCTGCCAGTGGGAGTAACGAAATAATTTGAATATATCAACAAAGTTGAAATGGTAAATTGGCCACCGTAACGATTACAAAAGCTGACGTTTCGAGCGTTAGCCCTTCGTCGGAGCGAATAGAGGAATTGTGGGTTGTGTGTGCTTTTAAAGGCAGAAAATGGAGCTACGTCATTGGTGGGAACATGGCAACGAGAAAAACACGAATAAATTAGTGGAATGAAAAGCGTTCGTTGATCCCTGTGGGGTTTATTCACTTTATCTTTGACAAACATTAAAAAAGACTAGCACTGAATGCAATGAACAAAACTTCGTTTCCCATTACTTTCTTCATGTACCTGTACATATGTTTTGATTTGTTCTCCTCGATATTTACTTATTGCATGATTAGTCAAGTTTTGACTATCAGACAAGCCCAAATGATGGTCATCAGCGGCAGGGATGCCTGACGGTATACTAGTTGTTTTGTAACGGACTGTGATAAATGAAGTCCAGCTTTTGCGGCTTATAAGTTTCATTTTTCGAAGTTTTCAAAGCTTTCAAATTAAACTGGAATTGAAAAAAGTTTGATCATAAGTGCTCGAGTTATCGGTGTTCATCTTGAATGCAACTCCAGATATATTGACAAGATCGACAATTTCGCAGACGTGTTAAGCATAATGGCGTTGCTAAAAATTCCGTTCAACGGGCTGAAAACTTTGGACGAAATGAAAAAAAAAGTGAAAAAGAAACTCCAGTCGTCAGAGGAAAAGTCAAAGGACGGCAAAGGAGGTGAGAATTCTAGAACTAGTTTCTGATCAATTGAGAAACGTTTTCTGTACAATGGCAGAAGTATCTAGACTGGTGGCCTTTGGTGAATGGTGGATGCAGATCACATAGTGGAATTGAGTCACGAATTGTTTAACAGCTCTCTCGATGCAAATGTAGCCATCGTTTATGATTTATGTCATGCGGATCTATTCAGTGATGGCAACTCAGATATCAGTTGTACTGAAAGAAACCTAATTCTCATGGACGGAAATCGTAGCATTCACTCGCCAAATGTTTTTCTATGTTCAAACGTAACAACAAGTAGAGCTAACTACAAGAGCCCTAGCTAATTACTCATTGATACTTTCATTAACGATTCTTACAACTGAGTGTCCGCAAAACGATTTTAAATAAGAAATTACGAAGTTGAGCTTCCACAGTCAGAGGTTATCGTGCATATTGATGTTCTCAATTTGGCAAGCTTGGTTGAGCAACGACATGTCGAACCTCGAGGATTCAAGTAGAGAAATACGGTCTTAGAACATCGTGGATTGATAAATCTTTGTTAAATTAGCTTCAGTTCTGTCTATTCTGGGCCAATTCTGTACTCTGTAGATAAAGTTCGGAAACACGTGAACCATTTGGGAAAACATTTTCTTAGAAAGGCTTGCATATATAATTTCTGTAAAATAAATGCCGACAGACTTAAAACCCGGAGTAAACTAATGCTTTTCTACGGTAAAAGGGAGCCACAATTTTTTCTACTATTGTCAGCAAAGAGTTGGAGTCCTCTGCTGAGGATAAATCTTTCGGGAAGATCTTGGCAACATTTGCTTTTGTTAAGCATCAACTTTGCTTTTGTTGACATAGTACATGCAGACATGGTTTAATTCTACTGTCAGGGACCGCGGAGGGGTCCATTGTAACACTTTGCGACACACTAATTCCATGACATGGCTGACATGCCCTGATTGGTGCAAACATGCCCCAATTCGGTGATTTGATTGGTGCGAGATAGTACATAATGTGGCGATCTAATTGGTGCGAAACACATACCACTCGATACGCTAACATATAGTTACTTTTTTCAATGAAAAAACAGATAAGAACCAGGCGTGCTTATTTATCATGACTGTACTCGAAAAGCGTCTGAATAGTTAATCGGTGACGGCCAATGATTTGCAGACGTTTTGCATAACGTAAGTGAACACATTTTACTAGAATATTTTTTAAATTTACTTGGCACTAAACAGTAATCAGCCACAGAGATTAAAAACATTTCACTGGTTGTAGAGATGCAATTGGTCCATTTTTTAGTTTCTGTTTCTTTTTTTTTTTTTTTAAATATCTCTGTGTTAGCATATCGAGTGGTATTTTGGCTTGCACTAAGAAGATCGCCCCATTAGGGTATGTGTCCTGCACCAATCAAATCACCGCATAAGGTTATGTATTTCGAATCAATAAGATCGCTGCATTAGGGTAGGTATCTTTCACCAATCAGATCACAGCATTATGGTATGCTTACACATATCAGAGTATTTTCCTTCATAAAATTAGGGTACCGCAGTATGTTGCGGTGGAATTAAAGCAACATTCAACAACAAACATATGAAACATATGTATGAACTGCGGTTATGAGACGTATATGTGAACGATCCTTCGCAGTAAAGCACTATTTGAGCAATAGTGAAAATCAGACCTGAAAAAAATTTCAGGCCTGTACGGGCCTGAAATTTTTTTCGAATCCCGTACAGGCCTGAAATTTTTTTCAGGTCTGATTTTCACTATTGCTCAAATAGTGCTTTACTGCGAAGGATCGTTCACATATACGTCTCATAACCGCAGTTCATACATATGTTTCATATGTTTGTTGTTGTTTGATTTATCATCTACGGGTTTATGTCGAATTAATTTGATGGCCTGCTCCCAGTTGGCTTGTTAGCTCAATTGGTAGAGCGCTGCACTAGTATCGCAGAGGTCAGTGGTTCGAATCCCGTACAGGCCTGAAATTTTTTTCAGGTCTGATTTTCACTATTGCTCAAATAGTGCTTTACTGGCGAAGGATCGTTCACATATACGTCTCATAACCGCAGTTCATACATATGTTTCATATGTTTGTTGTTGTTTGATTTATCATCTACGGGTTTATGTCGAATTAATTTGATGGCCTGCTCCCAGTTGGCTTGTTAGCTCAATTGGTAGAGCGCTGCACTAGTATCGCAGAGGTCAGTGGTTCGAATCCCGTACAGGCCTGAAATTTTTTTCAGGTCTGATTTTCACTATTGCTCAAATAGTGCTTTACTGCGAAGGATCGTTCACATATACATAAAGCAACATTAATGCACATCAAGAGTGAGATATTTACAAATTATTGCGAGCTCATCCACCCAGCTTAGTAATGGCTCACGTCCTTTTAGTCTGCAGTGCCAGCGTATTTTGGGCGCACGAGTGCACATTTTCGTATTAGGCCGCCATCTTAGATTTGGTAACTGTGGAGGATTGGGGCGAGAAAATATTTGCCGAGGGAGTAGGTGTTAAGTGGAAAAATGGGCAACGGGGGAGAGAGAGAGGAAGGAAAAATTTCCTTCCCTTCCCTCTCCCCCGTTGCCCATGGGATGGGACCTTTCAGGATAGTGGAATATCTATGGAGAATACGGAGGATATGCATATTAGTGTAAAGGGTTAACACATGCGTCATCAGATACAATGAATATATATAAAGTCCATATATTTTGAACTGCGGTATTAAATACGTATGATGCACGATCCTTCGCAGTAGATAGCGCTATTTATGCAATAGGGAAAATCAGACCTGAAAAAAATCAGGCCTGTACGGGATTCGAACCACTGACCTCTGCGATACTAGTGCAGCGCTCTACCAATTGAGCTAACAAGCCAACTGGGAGCAGGCCGTTAAGTTGATTCGTAATAAACCTGTGATAATAAATCAGATATAATGAATATATATGAAGTCCATATATTTTTGAACTGCGGTATTAAATACGTATGATGCACGATCCTTCGCAGTAGATAGCGCTATTTATGCAATAGCGAAAATCACGGGTTTATTACTAATCAACTTAACGGCCTGCTCCCAGCTGGCTTATTAGCTCAATTGGTAGAGCGCTGCACTAGTATCGCAGAGGTCAGTGGTTCGAATCCCGTACAGGCCTGATTTTTTTCAGGTCTGATTTTCGCTATTGCATAAATAGCGCTATCTACTGCGAAGGATCGTGCATCATACGTACATGCGTTATCTTTGTGTAGGAAGCTGAACCATCCCTTTATTGTAAAGTTCTATGGTGGTGCTCGATTACGAACGATACTTGTGATGGAGATCTGCGAGGAAAACTTGAGGAGCCACATTTTTCGGCACAAAAGCAATATACCCGGTCTGTCATCAACACCTACTGCTGCCAGAAATGTGATTGGATGGGCAAAAGACATTGCCGATACTCTGAAATACATTCACAGACTAGGTATCGTTCACCGAGATCTCAAGTTGGAAAACATATTGGTAAGTTAAAAATTAGGACCACTGGCTGTTGTAAGTCTTTATTATTTCACTTAACCTATTTTGCTCGCCTTCGCCCAGCTTTCCTTGTTGTTGTTGTTGTTGTTTATGTTTTACTTCTAACTTTGCTTTACAAGCCCTCTTTTGAGCCCTAACAGCTTCCACGGAGGCTAAAGAGGTTGTTAATCGTTTTCTCATTACCTTTTCCTTCTATAGCTGTCACAAGGAAATGTTGTCAAAGTTGCCGATGTCGGTGTTTCCAAAGAAGCTAGAGCGATCACAGGTACCATGGTGGGAACTCCTATGTATCTGTGAACAAGTCAAGAATGTACGATTACAAAGCGGATATATACAGCTTCGGTATAATGCTCTGGGAGATGTGGTATGGTAAGAGAGCCCTTCTTGATATGGCAGGAGATGAACATGAGCTGTTTGACATAGTGATTGGGGGTACGAGACCTTTGCATGTGCAAGGCTCAAAGACGCCACCGGCTGGTTTGCAAAACGTAATGAGGCGTTGCTGGGATAAAAACCAAACAAAAGGCCAGATTCAGCATAATGTTATGAAGAGTTGTCTGAGCTATTCAAGGACCTTTGAGCACCACCCATGCAAAATCTGGTTATCAGGCAACCACTTCAAACGTATTTGCTGCTTAATGTAAGCTTTTTTGCAACGTTAGCGAATAATAGTAATATACTTTGATATTTGTAGGTCCTACCTGCTTTTACCAGTCTATGATGGACAGCCGTCATATCATTTTGAGTCCAAGTCTTTTTTGATTTCAGCCCTTGTAAGAGGCGTGAAAGGGTCTATACAGTGAAAAAAAAAAAGTGAATAATAATAGTTAAATACAAGGGTGGATAGAGGCAAAAATATTTTAAACTTTTGTGCTTGACTTTTAGCGTTTGACATACGGTGGTCAGGTTGACAAATTGAACGAAGAGCAACCACTGTCTTCCTGTTTTCTGGGGTGCAGCTATTTGTTTACTTGGCTTGAATCCTGAACTGATCAGTTTCATCACTGTTTTGATGTTTAAAACCTTTTCCCCTGGATTACATTGATCGTTATTCATTGACTAGCAAAGATGTTTCGGTAAAGGGAACTGACCAATTTTAATAATAAAATATTTCAAGACTGTACAGAGCTTTCATTTTTTTTTCAACGAACCTTCTTCTCTGAGAAGCCCTGACCTCCTCTCAATACAACTCGCTAAATTGACCAATCAGAGCGCGCGCTTTACTTTGGTTATGTTATAAATACAACTCGGAGTCAAAAATTGTAATATTATAGCTTCAATCTGTCATTTGTGAGCGATTAGTGTCCAACTACAGAATAAACTTTTATAGGAAGACCTATATCAAAATCCGTTTAAAATTAACATTGTTGGTTTTTAACGAAGGAATGTATACTGTATGCTTTCTTCGTTATATTTGAGGTGGAGTTGAAAATTGATTATAATGGCTCGTACTTTAATTCTCAGTACCTTTTTAAAACCCCCTTACTCACGCCTCTGATGAACCCCCTGTGTGAACCCCTTGTGTGAACCCCCTGTGTGAACCCCCTGTGTGAACCCCCTGTGTGAACCCCTTGTGTGAACCCCCCTCGTGAACCCCTTGTGTGAACCCCTTGGAATTTGGCCCGGTCGGCTTGAACCGCTGTGTATCGGTGGTGCTGCAGAGGAATATATTTGGTAAAATCCTTGTTTCCAGGATTCCTCTCTCTTTTGTCTTTTACGAAAGCTGACCTTTAGATAACCTGAAGAATAGCAATTGATTTCATGTGAGGCATACAACAAACAACTTCCTGGTTCTGTAGACGAGGTCCTCATGATAGGCCACTAATAGGTCTATCTAACCACATGACGCACTGCGCTGCACAAGCTTGAATTGTTTTTGACGATCCACGTGGTGCAGAGTTTCAAACAATTAAAAGAAATGGTACTTCCAATGAATAAACAAACAAATGAGCAAACAAAACAAGTAAAAAAGATGAAGATGAAGGGAAACGACAATGAAAGTTTGGGTTTCTATCGGACTTTGTTTGATTCAACCTCAATCTTTTAGGGCTTGCCATTGTTGAGATGTTCACCTCATCTTTGACAAGCATTCAAAACGACTAGCACTGAATGCAATAAGCAAAACTTCTTTTCCCTTTACTCACTTCATGTACCTGTACTTATGTTTGATTATCTCCCTCGATGTTTATTAATTGTATGCTGCGTGATAAGTCACGCTTTGACTGTCAGACAATACATGTACAGGGATGCGTGACAGTGCACTACGTAATCAGATACTTGGTATGCAGTAGACTGTGATGATGCAAAACTTTTGAGACCTATATTTTTCCTTTTTCGCGGTTTTCAAAGGATATAAACCTGACATTGACAAAATTTTGATCATAGGTATTTAAATTATCGGTGTGCAGCATGAGTGCATTACCAGACATTGACAAGATCGACGATATCTTGGAGATAGCAATCACAATTGCGTCGCTAAAAATCCCTTCCAAAGGGCTGAAAACGTTGGACGAGATGAAACAAAAAGTGAAAGAGACTCTTCGGTTGTCAGAGAAAAAGTCAAGTTGGACGGCAAAAGAGGTGAGAATTTTACAATTTGTTTTCAAAATATCAGCTACTCGCAAATTCGATTTATAAACGACGTTTTCAGTACAATGACCTATCCAGATGCGACCGCTCATAAATGGTAGATGCAGATCATATCGTGAAATTCAGTCACGAATTATTTAACAGCTTGCTCGATGCTAATGTCGTCATCGTTTACGATTTATGCCATGTAGATCTATTCAGTGATGGCATCTCAGAAATTAGTAGTACTAGAAGAAACCTAATTCTCATGGATGGAAATCGTAGCATTCACCACCAAATGTTTCTCAAAGTTCAAACTTGGCAACACGGACGCGTAAAGCCTACTACAGGGCCGATAGTTACTTTTTGATACTTTCATAAACGACGCTTATAATTGAGTGTTAGCAAATCGATTTTAAACAAGAAATTGCAAAGTTCTGCTTCGGCAGTAAGAGGTAATTACGCATATTGATGTTCCTAATTTGGGAAGCTTGGTTAAGCAACGATCGAGCCTCCAGGGTTCAAGTAAAGAAGTACGGCTCTTAGAATATCGAGGATTGATTAATATTGGTTGACTCAGCTTCAATTCTGCCTATTCTGGGCCTATAGTGTGCTCTGTGGATAAAGTTTGGTCATTTGAGAAAACATTGACTGTTTTATGAGGTGTACATTTCCACATTTTCTTAGAAAAGCTTTCATATATAATTTCTTTAAAAAAATATCAACAGACTTAAAGCCCGGAGTAAACTAATGCTTTTCTCTGGCAAAAAGGAAGCCACAAATTAATATCTGCCATTCGGAATTGTCAACAAAGAGTTGGCGTCCTATGCTGAGGATAAATATTTCGAGAGGATCTCGGCAACAGCTGATTTTGCAAAGCATCAACCGTTTGCTTTAGTTTACATAATACATGTAGACATGGTTTGATTCTACACTTGTTTAAAGATTCAATGAATGTGACTGAGAAGTTACACCATGGTTATAAAAGTTAAATGTTGGTTCTATGAATTGTAACTTCTCGGTTACATTCCTTAAAACTTTAAAGCAGAGTAGCATCAAACCAGGTCTGATTGTTCACCTGATTCCTTCCTGAAAGGCTTTAATATATCATACTACATGCACTTTTAGTATATTTAAATATCCATAGAATTACTTAATGGAAATACTATCCTATCGGGTTTTGCTAAAAGCAGGTCCGCGGCCCACGGCTCGCGGTCCACGGTCCGCGGCCCGCGACGGCCAAGCGGCCTGGGAGCCCGAAGGCCCAGCGACCCGCAACGGCCTGCGACCCGTACGCCCGGTGGCCCAGTCCTGATTTTCCACAGTTTTTTTTTGTCCAGCGGTAAATCCACGCGCATGCACAGATCTGCATCGGGTTTGGGCGTGCAAAAGGGAAGACAGTGAGTTTGAATTCGATGACCATCTAATCATTTGAATCCTTGTTTCTGTTTGTTGCATGTTGTTCAGATAAAACATTTTGATTCTCTGTTCATTAGGCTCTTTACAGAAACCGCTAACACAGTAGAGGACTTTCATTATCGAACGATTTAAGTTCTTTTTAAACCATACTTTGAAAGTGAAAATATCATAACAACAAAGGAAAAGAAAATATGAACCAAGGGCAAAATTGAAGCACAATACAAACAACGAATTTGAATTTCTTGATGGTGGGGCTTAATTTTTTCACCTTTCGCCGTGATGGAAAAGTACTCCTTTTTACACCCGAAATAATTTACCGTATTTCTTCGCTCAATCTCGAATAAGGAGCTGCCTCCTCGATGTCCGACGGCGTAATGTCGGCAAATCGATCGGTCGCCCGACTGAGAAGCAGAGTTTGCTTGTTGACCTTAGTGACAATGAGACTGAAATCGAGTAAGTACCATTAAGAGATTTACCCGAACACAGAGTTTCCTTAGTAATTTACAAAAACTTTCAATGAACAGTTAAAATTCTGTTACTTGCTGAAAATGGTGCAAATTTAAGAATTGCCCAGCCTCGTATAAGAGCCCACCGCCCTTGAGGACCACTTATTTAATAAACGCCCAGGGCGCTAACCGTATTCGAATAAATACGGTACTTACATCGCCGGAAAGCAATGTTTGAGAACACGCTTTCCTTCTAGGGTGGAGTTCCTGTAACTAGATCGACATATCTCTGTATAGAAAAGATTGGCAGCTCACATATCGCATCACTTATGATATTTTCACTTTCAAAGTATGCTTTGAAAATAACTTTCATCGTTCGATAATGAAAGTCCTCTATTGTGCTATCGGTTTCTGTAAAGAGATTAATAAACATAGAATCGAAACGTTTTTATCTGAACGACATGCAACAAACAGAAACAAGGATCCAAACCCGATGCAGATCTGTGGATGCGCGTGGATTTACTGCTGGACAAAAAAACTGTGGAAAATCAGGACTGGGCCATCGGGCCTCCAGGCCGCCAGGCCTTCAGGTCGCAGGCCGTTGGGGGCCGCTGGGCCTTCGGGCTGCCAGGCCGCTGGGCCGTCGCGGGCCGCGGGCCGCGGGCCTGCTTTTAATTAGCAAAACCCTATCCTATCGAGGGTTGCATTGCGGAAGTTTACGAGCTTAAACCAGCCTCGTGAATCTCTTAACTAAATTAAGCTGGTTGTTGCGTGTTAACAACAGGGCGTGCTTTTATTCCAAGTCTTTAGTCAAAGTTAGTTTTATAATCATATAATTTATCAAGGATTTCTCAAAATGATTGTAAAACGGTAATACCAAACAATTTGGCCGCAAAATAATCTTTAATTAACGCAAGCAAATGTTCATGCACAGATTTTGACTTACCATGTGTCGTTTATCAGGCATTTTCAGTGTTGACAGAGGCAAAGAAAGAAGACGAGAAAAAACGAGAAACCTTGCTCCTTTTCTACGAACGTACGAGTATTTGTTTGGATCCGAGGCATGAAAATGTTCTTGCAATTTTGGAGAAAAATATCGGAAACGTCTGGGAGAAAATCTATTACCACAAACATGTTCTACAAAGAAAAGAGTACATTGTACTCGTTGCAGGTTGGTTATAAGTGTATTATTTGACATAGCCTCCTTATTCACTAGACTAAAATCCGTGACTAGAGTATAGGAAAAGGCAACCTTGGCTATTCATTAGGCTAATAACTTGTATCAATTCAGAAAAAATTATCAAGCCTTGGAAACTAAATTATAAACCAGCTTCAGTGGAATCGACTCATTGCTGCCGTTGTTGTTTTAAGTTCCCCTTAATTTATACTTATTTACAATAACCAGGCGAAACAAGTTCAGGAAAAAGCACCCTGTTGAATCTGATCCTTGGAGAACAACTTCTTCCTGACTCCGTTCTCATTAGCACATCCACCATCGTTGAACTTACATATGGAGATACACCAAAGTTGGTGGCGCACTACAAAAACAAAGAATCTGGAAATACCACGGAGACTGTCCTACTAAACAAGCCATCTGAAGCCTCCGAGCAGAGTCATCTTCGACAGATTTCATCTTTTGTCCACCTGAAGGAGAACAGAGAGGGGGGTTCAAAGTACAAAAAGATTGAGCTGTTTTGGCCACACAATCTGTTGAAGGTAGTTATAAGAAATAAGCCAAGCTCAGTAATCATTTAAAGTAATAGAGATCGATCTAAATCTGAAAATTGATCTTTATGCCAGCAAGCTTGTGAATGTTCTCTGCACTATGCCTGAGTGTCTGATTCCATTGTATCATTTACAAGTGTTTGTTTACGAGCCACCTGAGTGTCTCAAATTGATATTACGGATGGTAAGGATGTTTTAAACGTTCAAAGTCCTAACAGTCCCAGGTTCGCCATTCATCTCTTAAAATAATAGACTCTGAGATTGATCTAAGATGAGGAATTGATTATTATGTCAGCAAGCTTGAAAATATTCGCTGCACTATGCATGAATGTCTGATTCCATGGTATCATTTACAAGTGTTTGTTTACGAGCTACCTGAGTGGCTCAAATTGATATTACGGATGGTAAGGATGTTTTAAACGTTCAAAGTCCTAACAGTCCCTGGTTCGCCATTCAGCTCCCATTTTTCACAGTGACCGCTTGCTGTTATTTGGTTTTCTTGGTTTTTATTTTCTCGTCGCAAGCATCAACAATTAACCAAGCACATGTTAAATCAGTGCCTCAATCCAATATAAGGTTTTTTTCTCAGAGAATCAATCGAGATGCACTCTAAAGGGCGATATTTAAATACTAACGTTTATGTATCGTGTGTTGTTCGATATCGTCTTTAACGTATCTTTCAGGAAAATATTGTCATAGTTGACAGCCCAGGTGTCGGTGAATCTGCCATCATGGATGACATAGTAAAAGCATACCTTGCGGAGGCTTTCGCTTTTATCTACGTCATCAACAGTAAAAACACCAGTGGAATACAGAAAGACAGGGTAAGTACATTAATTTGTCGTCCAAAGAGGAGTCCAACTACATAGATGGTTGAAGAGGACGAAATTTGCTGCAAAAACCATATAATTTTTCAAATCTGCCATTGCCTTACTTGCAAGACTAAATTAATTGTTTAAAAGAGACAAAGAAGAAGGACCAAAAGAAAAAATATCAGTATCCCAGTTTTCAAGAAAATTATTTTCCACACCAGCAGCGTAGTGGTAATTATCAATGATCAATCAATCAATCAATGAAGTTTATTGTCTTTACGTGAGGCATGATTACCCAGATTGCCCGGGCCAGAGGCTCATGTATGAAACTCAAGACAGCAACCCACCCATCCCACCCCAGGAGAGGACATCCATCACACAGTAATCTCATGCGTGGGAAATTAACGTCTGCTACCCCTAACTCTGCAGGAGACGAGACCTCCATTTATTCGTCCCTATCCGAGAAGACTAGAATATCTAACCATTTCTTGATGTTATAGAAAGGCAGCATATTATTCTCAATTATTTGAGTGTTGGTCCGGCCGGGGCTCGAACCCTCGACCTCCCGCACAACAGTCCAGTGCCCTATCCATTGAGCTAACAGGGAGGCGGTTAAATTAGTGGTAGGGCCTTGAGACGGGGACGTTTGACGTATGATTAAGGGTTTTATCTCCCTAAAATTTGGGACAGATCTTTTGTCTGTACCGTTTAGTTTAGAAAACAATAATGAGGTTTCGCTGGGATCTCGTTGAGAAAAAGAAGGTTTCAAAAGCAACAAAATTTTGATGATGAACAACAAGACAAAAACAAGGTAAGGGTGTCTTTGAGTTTCAAAAGTCTCATACAAAATGGCAACGGAAGCACATCGAACTTAACGAGCATGATTAGCTACTGCGCAACAATTAAGTGCCGCAAAATGTTTCAAAAATTATAGCTTATTCTGTATTTTTGCCTCCAGGTGGAAAAACTCTTTGAGCACGCGAGACAGGTGTCCCTTGACAAACAAAGGGTATCTTCTTCCAATTGTGCTCTGTTCGTTTGCAACAAGTGGGACCAGGTGCCGTCAGAAGAAACTGATGAAGTGAAGAACCACATCGTGAGGAAACTGGTGCAGTGCTGGCCTAGTTTAGATCCAGAATCTCAGATTATTTACATGTCAGCCAAAGACGCAAGTAGGGCCCAGAAGCTTGGAAGAGTCACGAAAGAGTTTGGTGAACTCATGAATGGTATCAAGTCGATGGTCTTGAAAAGTATTGAGTCAAGACCACAAATTCAGTGGAGGTAACTTGCTTCACATCCTTAATGACAAAATAATTGTGTAAGAACTTGATTTGCTTGTCATGAAAATGTTTCTTTAGTTCTAACAATGTAAATGACAAGTCGTGTATCTTATTAAAATGTAATGACATGATTTTTCTCTGGAAATTTGGACAATTAAGCAGTGCTAGATATCTTACAAAGGCCTCAAATTACACCCACAGGGGTGTAATTTGAGGGGCTTTACAGAGAAATGTAAGAGGTCAGGATATTTAATCGGTGACTGCAAGTCAGTAACAGACGTTTTGCATAGCGATAGTGACCAAGTTTTACTAGAATTTTTGCTAATGTATGTGGTACTAACCAATAGGTAGCCATCTTGGACATACTTAAAGTGGAGTTGGCAATTTAAGCTTACAGTCAATGTCACCCAAAGATTCGAAACATTTCAATGGCTGTAAAGATCAACGGGGTGGAGTTCTTTAGTTAATAAGTTAAGATTATTTAAACGTGCATACTAATGCAGTACCCTTACGGTTCACCTCTACCGATTACATATGTGCATAAATCGAAAATCGGTTGAAAGTATCTCAAAAAAAAAGTTAATATGAACGATGCGATGGTACTTGAAATAGGACAATGGTTTCTAATTTGAGACTTAAAATTACGAAACCTACCTTAACGATATTCATAAACAAATAGATATCGTAACCAAGCATGGAAATAAATGGAAGACAATTACAATAATTATGGCTTTGTTCTTAGGTGGCTCGACGACCTCCTTGCACGTATTTCCTATCTCACGAAAGCGTTCATGATTAATTCTTCCGAAAATCGTGAAAATTTGATAGCGAGAATGAAGTTGATCACTGACCACCTTCATAGCATCGAAAGGTAGCAAGGTAACGTAAGCAAGGAGTTGCAAACGTTCCTCGAAAACAAGACAGACAGTGCTCTGACTGCACTGTCCAGATTTCTTAAGTCTCCAGAGTTTATGGAGAAGTTTTCCTCGTGGTCATTAGATGATGTTCCAAATACTGAAGGAAGTTGGGAGGTGACCAAGAGCTACATTCAAAAGTCGCTGACAAAGCGACTTCAAGAGAGGATCGGGGAATGGGAAGAAAAGAATCATGTCTTTTCCGATGCTCGGTCCTCTTTGATTCGATACTTTCGGGAGAGGTTCAGCTATGTCGAGGGTCAACTTCGAGCGCTAGAGGGCTCTCTGCTAGCTGGAGACACTGCCAGCTCAGCAAGTGGCCCTTTGGTATCAGATAACTTTAGCGTCGTAGAGAAAGTCTTCATCGGGGTCACAAGTCCAATTTGGGTTCCAGTCGGTCTGGTTATCTTAGTTTTCAGTGTCCCAGTAGTTGGCGCCTTGGCCGTTAAAGAGAAGTGGGAGGACTGGAATGAAAGACGAAAGTACGAAAAAGACAAGTGTGGCTTCATGGCAAAAGCTTCCCAAGAATATCTTAAGGAAACAGTTGAAGAAAAACATCTAAAGTCCTTCGTGGTGGAACAGCTTAAAGAAGCTGAGGTTTGTCTTAAACAGGTCTTAGCTCGGATACCTCAGCTCATAGAAGCGGACAAGATGTTGTGTCAACAACTGAGAGAAGAAAGCCGCCGTAAGAAAGACATAGAGGATTTCTACAAACCGTTACACGAGGAGAGCGTACAATTAAGGGATGAGATGGCCCAATTTACAGCACAGAGGTCCATACCATGGACATCAATTGCAACGATTTGGAGTGGCAAGACGATGCGCTTCTTGGAGGTGGAGTGTTCACTGCTGTTTATCGAGGAACATTGAAGATACGAGGAGACGATAAACCCGTAGATGTGGCTGTAAAAGTGAGGAACGAGGAGCTTAACGATGCTACAGCTCGTGGCTTCCTTTCTGACACAGAGATACTCAGGTTGGTTTTCTTATCCCTAGATCTTGAAGTTTTCTACATTTTCCCAATTTTCTTTCCTGCTCAAAGAGCTCGTGGTGGTGGGTTGCAAGGCATCAACTAGAAAGTGGAGAATGTAATAGGAAGATTTATGTATAGTAAATTAAATGATGTTTTCTTGACAATATCGGAACACGTGGAATCTAGGTATATATCAAGGCACATCGAGATGGTAATTGAGAATGACCTTAACAGTGGGACTTCTCACCATTCATTCTACCAAGAGGTCTTTATCTTTGAAACCCTTGAGTCACTTAAGACCGACAAGCATCTAATTGTTCCATTCATCATCATTGCTGACTCAAACATTTACGTCATGAGAATAAGGGAAATGATCGCCAACAGAAAAAGCTATTTGATTAGAATTAAAAATCTTCATTTTAGAGAATAGTCTAGAAAATGTGCATACTGTTTTTAAAAAGAGTGTAGGTTGTTTTACATACACGTATTTACCTTTTGTAGGAGACTGAATCATCCCTTTATTGTAAAGTTCTATGGTGCAGCACTGCGTAAGGAAGGGGATCAGCTGAAAGCACTACTGGTGATGGAACTCTGCAAAGAAAACTTGATGAGGCACATTTTCCATGATAAAAGCAATATACCTGGTGAGTCATCATCATCTGTTACAGCTACGAGAGATGTGATTGTATGGGCAAAAGAAGTTGCCGATGCTCTGAAATACATTCACCAACAAGGTATCGTTCACAGAGATCTGAAGCTGGAAAATGTATTGGTAAGTTAAGAATTAGAACTACTGGCTATCGCAACCACAAATCATTTCCTTTGTTTTTGACTTTGTCTTTCTTGTCTTATTTTTCCATTTAATTCCTGTTCTTTGAAGAGTCAGGATTGAATTGATTATTTTCCACCTAAAACCAGTGTGACAACGCATTCCAGACTAACGCCTCCAGGCACCTTGTTTTCTTTTTCACTTTGCCTTGCCCTCTTTAAGAGGGAAAATTTTGGACTTTGGTATTGAACCTGTATCATATTACATGAGTATTATCTTCTCATCCCACAGCTGTCGCTAGAAAATGTTGCCAAAGTAGCCGATGTCGGTATTTCCAAAGAAGCCAAAGCGACGATTACAGTTACCATAACGAGAACTCCAATGTATCTCGCTCCAGAAGTGATTAAGTCCTGTATGTACGATTACAAAGCAGACGTGTACAGCTTTGGTATAATGCTCTGGGAGATGTGGTACGGTAAGAGTGCCCTTCTTGATGTGAGAGGAGATGTGAAGGAGTTTTATGACAAGGTGCTTAAGGGCGCAAGACCTGCACATGTCGAAGGCTCAATCAGGCCTCCGACTGGTTTGCACGATCTCATGCAGCAGTGCTGGGACAAAAAACCTGATAATCGACCAGATGCTGCAAAGTGTCACAAGAAGTTGACTCAGCTCTATCAGGACGCTGCAGCACCATCTTAGAAAACTCTGATTATTAGGCAACCACTTTCAATGTGTTAACTTTTTAAGTGTAGACTTTTGTGGAGCAGCAGGAATCCCTTATGACTGTTGTAGCAAATGGAATAGCCTCACCTGGGCCAGTTTTCCTGTTTAAAACTTAGATCGTACATTATAGAAACCTATTCTGGTCTTAGTGAGTGTAAAGGATGGTATCTTACTGTTAGTAGTGTCCTTGCGGTCTTCCTCATAGTCCAATCATCGTCTCATAGTATCGTTAAGTAGACCATACAAGAGTTCCGATGATTGAGTAGATTACTTTAACTTAGAGCTGGTTAAAATGTGTATCAATCCCCTTAGGGCTGAGTTGTTTTCGCTCTTGACGAATAGCGGCCAAGTTGCAAATTTTAATGCCGGAAGAGCAACAAGAAAATGCTGTAGGCGAATAATGCTCTGTCAGCTTGTATGAAAGCTTTTTGCCGGATTTAACATTTAGTCTCACTATCTGGTATGAGACACTTGTGATAAGAGACTTCTCATAGAAAATTCTGTTTTTTAAGTAGTTACATGAAATGAAATGCAGGAAGGTCAGAAATCATCCACCCACCTGTTGCATAACCATAGAGAAAGCACGAAAAGGGTCAAAGGACGTGAACTGAATTGAAGTTCCCTTGAACGGATTTCGAACACTAAGAGGCGTACATTTTCATGAATGAATTGTGCAATCAACATTGGCAAGAGATAACAAGGTACAAACATTTCCTCTTGATATTGGTAAATGAGGCAAGGAGACATTTGCGAACAAGTTTAGGGTTAGACGCGATTATTTGCCTCTTAACATTGCAAATTACAATGGCCAAATAAAGACTTGACCCGGTTATTCTTCAAAGGATCTTCCCAGGCCTTTTAATAACGCTCATTTCCTTACCAAGCCATGTACGTTGTATAAGTTATTGAGAAGTTTTCTTAGTGGACATGAATTGTGTTACAAACTATGAACGCGCAGGAAAAGTGTTTACGAACAGCTTACTGTTCACGGTGTGAAATGTTCACTTTTTAGTGTTCTCTGATACGACTTTATGAACAAAACAAATAATGTTGTTTCTTTTGTAACAACCACACAACGCTTTCTCATTTTGAATTACACTTTAAGCGCAGAGTTTTCCTTATTTGGACGTTAGTTTTAACAATTAGGAGAATCACTTGGATCAAAACCACGGATAATTCTCAGTTTTATCTAGGGCGTATTCGTTCACGTCACGCTTTTAGACCAATCGCGCGCCAGCAAAAATATTTGATTGATCATAATGCGTTCTATAAGCAACAGGACATGCTTTCATTTCAAGTTTGTTGTCGAAGTTTTTTGTTCAATTAAACAATACAGACTTCTCAAAATAAACGTAAACCGGTACAATTAACCAATTTAGCTAAAATTGTAATCTTTGATTTACCCAGCCGAATGTTACTGAACAGCATTTGCTTTAAGATAACAAACGAGCGACCTCGCTCAATTTTTACGAACGCTCAGAGTGTTTGTTTGAACACGTTGGATGGAAAAGCTCTCAACCTTTTGGAAAAGACAATTGTTTAGTAACTTTACACTAGTTTTATAATGTTCGTAAAGACGCGTAAAGGTAGATTGACGTAAAGCTCTCGTAAAGGTATCGTAAGGCTGAAGAGCCAGATTTACGTTCAGTGTAAAGTTTGCGTAAAGCTAAAACTTTACTTGACTGAAATAAGAGTTGTTGTGAGAAACAATTTGTCTAGACATATTAATGCTGTTTTCGATTTTACCTCAAGGTTGTGGTAAGCCATATATTTCGCAAAACACGTAAAGCTTTCGTTAATCAAGTGCAAGTGGCGTAATTCCTATTAACATGGGGTGTCTCGTAGCCCGCCGTAATCAATTGGTTTTTATGCGTTATCTTTTCTACATGAGAAGTGGGAAAAAGAAGAACCTGGGTAGATTCACCCAGTTCACATAGGTATGAATACCTTAGTGTTTAGTAAATAGCAGTGTGGAGATTGGCTCTGCTGATGAAAACGAATTTAAAGAGACGGTAAATGAAGTAGCATTTGAGATTTCTGGTGGGAATGAGGTGGGAAGGAGACTCTCCTGTCCGTTTTAAACTATTAAACAGCTCTAGAAGAATTGTTACTCACCCCCCTCCCCCCCTTATTTTTATCATTTTACCCTTACCAGGCGAAACAAGTTCAGGCAAGAGCACCTCGTTGAATCTTATCCTTGGAGAGCAGCTTCTTCCGTGCTCTTCTCTTTGCATCACATCCACCATTTGTGAACTAAGATATGAAGATACACCAATAGTGGTGGCGCACTTAAATGACAAAGAATCTAGATTTCGTGCCTTCATAAACCAGTTATCCGAAGCCTCCAGGTAGACCTACCTTCAACAGATTTTCAATTTTGTCAGCCTGAAAGAATCTAAGTATAGAGAGAGGGGCTCAGATTTCTAAAAGAGTGAGCCATTGTGGCCACACAACCTGTTGAAGGTTAGAGAAATAACACATTCCCTATTAAATTCAAGAGCTTTTCAAGTTTGCGATAATTTCCCTAATTCGCATAAGCCTAGTCACCCTCAGATATTAAAATGTTACGTCTTCAAATCCTAACAGTCCCTTTTTTCATGACTATTGCTTCCTATGGAGGTGAAGCCAAATGTTGTCTTGTAAAGCGAGTGGAAGGAACAATAGATACGAACGCCCTCTTAGCCCGCAACGAAGGCTGTCTAGTATACGTGACATTCCTCGACTTTGGCTATTCTTTGTTTCGGAACATCTCCAGTCGTTCAACGCTTAAAACCCAATCTTGACCCAATTTTGACCTGATGCTTCCCGGTGTTTGTTTGTTAAGTAAGAGTGCAGGGAAGTTGAAATCTTAGCAACAGTAAAATACAGTAATATTGTAGCAGGCAGTGGTTTTAATCACCGAACTAGGTTTACCTTTCGTTCTTTTCGTCCTAAAATGAGCTTTATCAAACGAAACAATAACTCACTAAATAAAAATTTAACTCAATAAGGATCGTAGTTAAATAATTATTTTCTCCTGTTTCCTGTATGTAACACTCGATGATATAGTTCCTGTAGCCACGTGCTTCACAGTCCAATCTTGTATTTTTGCGGGGTTGTCGGTTTCAATAGACTTCATTTTGAATTAATTAGCGTTATTCCATACACGAGTAACATGTTTCTGAACAAGCAACATTAATCCCGCGAACGTTTGGATCACGGTTTGGTTGAAGACTTATATTTAAACAAAGATCCCTTACGTGAAGTAATTACAGCCTCCTTTTCAACGAAATGGAAAGAAAGAAACCCCGTTATCATGATACGCTTTGTAAACACTCATTATCAAGAGGTGTTGACCATCCTGCCAAGTTATATCGCTATTATGGGAGCAATGCAACAATTTCAGGACTGCAATCACCTTTTGGGATACAGCAATATGAACGGTAAGTTGATATTATGTTAAATAAGCTGTAGATTGGATGTAAAATGCAAAACAATTGAGTTTGCGTGTGAATGTGTACATTTTCGAATAACTGACTGCACTGTCAAATCGGCTCATTTTATCCAACTTTAAAATTTGATTAAATCGCACTGAATCATTTCCCCAAAAAACCCTTTGGAGATCGAAAAGAACCACACTTCGCCTTCCAAAAGCCAGATTTTCAGTCGATCATTTTGTATAGCACATAGTTAAATAACAGGTTACTTTTGACCTATTTTTAATCTTGTCAGAAGAAGGTCGGATAAATTTAATTACATTGTGTAAATAAATGATCAAGAATTGCTCAAATTGCCGTCAACACATGTATGGATGTTGTTTTTCAAGATTTGGTACTTTTTATCGGTCCGAGTATTTTCAATTCGTGGAGCGACGCTCCGAGATTCGTCTGAAATTTGAGCTTCAAAAGCGGCATTTTGGCGAAATTCAGTTGCTATCGATTTTCTCCAAAATAAATCGATATTCAGCCAAACGAAGTATGCAGTGCTTTGTTTCACCATAAGGCCTACCTAACTTGAGAATATGAGCCGAATCGATTTTTTGGCTGTTGCCACCATATTTTGAAAATGTTCGATTTTTGGCCACATTTGCTCTTAAGAGACGACACTGGCCAGAAAATGTTCTCCAAGACGGATTGGTTGACAGAGCAGCAGATTGGTCGATACTTCAGCCGACTATCTGCCCTAACCAGAGCTGGTTTACTGCAGCGTTCCTCCGCTGTAAGCATGACTGAGGACGAAGAGCCTTACACGTCGATACTGACCAAACGTGGCAGGAGATAAGGTGGGACCTTGAACTTTAGATTATTCATTTGTCCTCTTTCAGTTGCCAGCTGCTGGAGGTAGGTTTTTTATTAATTGCGCATTATAATTCGCCTTTTAATTTGCAAGCAAAAAGAGCTCAGCTAATCGTGAGAATTTATACCCATATTTTTAGTTTACAGTTAGCCCCATTCAGATTCTCCAGAAGTCCACATCTGATTCAATTTTCGTAACTTTTTGGCAGATGTGAAGTGGCAAAATTTAATCGAAGACCGCAGGGTAGGGCACAGCTACCATTAAGTTACTAAAAGTACAGACCTTTGCCTCTCGCATTTCGTTCAAACTTATTGTCTTGCCTCCGAAACCAACTGAATATTTTTCGAATTTTTTCATCATTACCAAACTTGAATATAAACTTGCGCGAAGCCTCCTGATCAAAATGATGCGGCCTCATTCTTTAACTTACGCAATTTAAGATCGAGCTTGAGAGAGACTCATATTTTATTCATGTAGTTACAGTATGTTTAAGAAAAATCCATATATTTTTATTGATCAATAAGCAAGCAAATAGCAAAGAGATCTGCAGAATTTTCGAAAGTTGTTCCTCAGCAGACAACGTGAACAATGCGCTTGAATAATTCATCATCCCTGGGAAACGTTTCCAAGTCACGCCACAGATATTTACTTCGGCCAAGTTCTGCATGGAAATGTTCGATAGTATAGTAAGTGACAACGACAACACTATTCTAGTTTTATATTCTGGAATAATAGCGCAATTTCTTTATTTAAAATAGTTACTGAAATTTCCTTTAAAGCGAGAAGGCACAGCTTCTGTCGTCTGTGCTGCAAACGGAAACTTGTATGTCAACAGGAGTGCGGCATATGACTTTAAAATCTCCTCTCCTGTTACAATCTCTTGATTGTAATATATGATGCTAAACAATCAAATAAAAGACTAATAAATGTTTTTTTTTTTAAGTAAGAAAGTCATATTTGCCTAATGTTAGCAAATCTCCAAAATAAACGACAGAAGGGAGAAACGATACGATTCTCCCATCAATATTTCGCCAGCATGCTTCTCTTTAAACGAAAAATTTCCAATTTCTACCCAGAATCTGGAAAGTTGCTTTCATTTCTTAGCTTCCTTGATTAATTATCTTGTTTGACGAGCTATTAATGATGGTATACTTGCCTGAATGGCTGCCTACAGCTAGAATTGCGTGACAGGTGTAGTTGAGAGAAGCTTTCACAGTGGCAGATTTCAAAAGGCATTCCAGACAAAAGTATGGCAGTACTCAAAGGTTTTTTTAATGAACTTCAGAGATGAAATGATGGACAATAAAGGGGCGTTCAAATTGGTGTTGTAGCTTTCTGGCAAGGAGAGATATTTGACCTCAAAGTTACCAAATATTTGAGCAGAGTTCACGACGAGCTTTATACGACTTTGAATTTCTTGACTCCTACCGATTTTGCGCTATTGAATGGCGCAAAGTCAGGAGGGGGTCTAGTTTTTCTTCACGTAGCATCTCTACCGGCAAAAATTTAATGAAGGATTTTCACTAGAAAGGTGTTGAGAAGTGAGGTTCGGCACATGGCTATCTATCAACAGATTTAATTTGACACGTCAGTCTAGACAACATTATGAGGTAAGTATCGAGTGCGCTCCGTAGATCACAAAATGTAGAAAATGTATCTTCTCAACGTAAACAAAAATTACGAGACGCCCATATTGAAGTGTGCGTCGTTCCCTTTATGTTGAGCCAAGCAGGAGCACTTTTAGTAAAGAAATCTTTGAGAAAAAGTAAGTATTATAAGTACGAACCTATGAGAGAATTATTAGCTAGTACGAACATAGTTCTCAAAGCCATTAATCAATCGATCGATGATACAGCGCGCGATAGTTGCTTTTCTTATCAGAGTAGGAAAACAGTAACCTTGACTCTTAGCAGAGCGTATTATTTTGTGGTTCCTGCTTCTACATTCAACAGTTACCTAAAGCCAGCTGAAAGATGCTACAAATTAACATGCGAGAGGGTCAATGTGGCGAAAAAAAGTTCATTTGAAATTTTTTCACCCACCAAAAAGGTTCAGCTATTTCTAAACTGGAAAAATATTTATATTTTCTAAAACTGGCCTCTTGGCTGGATTGAGGTGCACTGCATTCTGAAGTATTAAGGATAAGGCTTCCATCTCTTATTTTTGTAAACATTATTCGCCATAATTCCCAGACTAAAAATGTTACTAGCGACACTCAGTCCATGTTGTCCCCCTCTCAACGAGTTCTCCTTCATCGACGTGCTGAAGCCACCCATATGAAAGGACAAAACTCTTCGTATGTCCTTTAAAACTTACAACCTTGGTGACGTGGAGCGAGCTCTGTCTGACCAAGTTAAGGTAAAGTTGTGCTTGACAAAATCCTTCATTGGCTCCACAGAAATAACAAACGGTGTTGTTTAAATCTGTCGGGGCAAGCCTGCTCTAGAAGCTGCAAAAAAAAAAAAAAAATGCAAAATTCCAAGAAAGCCTCTCTGCAGTCACAACCAGTCATAGATGTTGGAGAAGAAACGGAACTATTAGATAATGTGAATTCATATGGTATCCAATTTTTGAGAATTCAACAAATAGAATTATATGGGAGAAGCCCAATCTATAAAATATATGACAATGTAACTAAGAGACAAATATATATGACTCTTTTGACAACATATCTTTTCTTTTCTTGCCTACCTACATGTTAATCTTTCTCAAAGCACTAAGAAATGTCACTCCAAGGTTTCCATCACAATAATACACCACCTAGATAGAAACAATATAGGCACTGAATAACATCAAAACCATTATTATAGACATTCATAGTTACTTGTATTGTACTACATACAGCGGATAAACACATACATGTAGATGCCATCAAATGAGACATTCAGTTTTTATTGTGGCTTAATCTTGTTAAGACTGAAATATTTAAGACAACCACTCACAGTAACGATTCAAATACATGTAGTACGAAAATACTTTTGGCCTCATTGTAGAATAGGTAACAACAATATTCTTTTGCTTGCTTTTAGTAGTTGAATAAAGACTGAAGTGATCATGTTAAGTTCATTATAATTTCCACTTTTGTGTGCAAATGAGAACCACATGGAAAAAATTACCATACAATCATCACTAGATAGATAAGCCAAGCTCCTTTCCTGTTTCAGGCAAGCCAAGCAGTGATCTCAACATTTATTCACTAAAAAAATATGAAAACAAAGAACCAAAATTGTTCATGTGATCTTACCCTGTTAGTGCCTGGCAATCACCTGTAAAAATTAGACTTCCACAGAGTCCCAGCTTAAAATAGGTGAACCTTTTGTCTGCTCTAGAGAACTAAAGTTCCAAAATTATTGTCCTCTGGTTACAAATTAGGATATTATCAATCAAAATATAGACTTGTTTATGTGTAATTACATTACCATTTTAGTGCCCAAGAAACACCTGAGGGTAAAATTCCCACAGAGTCACAGCTTGAAAAGCCGAGTTCCTCTACTGTTTCAGGCAGGCCAAACAGTGATATCAACAGTTTTTCATGCTCTAAAAGCTAATTTCAAAAATGGTTCAAGTAAAATTGATAACATTTTAGTGCCCTAGAAACACCTGAGGATAAATTTCCCACAGAGTCCCAGCTTGAAAAGCCAGGTTCCTCTGCTGTTTCAGGCAGGCCAAACAGTGATACCAACAGTCTTTTACTCGACACAAATTAAATTCAGTAATGGCTCATGTGGAATTAATAACACTTTAGTGCCTAAGAAAAACCTGAGGATAAATTTCCCACAGAGTCACAGCTTGAAAAGCCAGGTTCCTCTGCTGTTTCAGGCAGGCCAAACAGTGATACCAACAGTCTTTTTACTCAACACAAATTAAATTCAATAATGGCTCATGTGGAATTAATGACACTTTAGTGCCCAAGAAACACCTGGGGATAAATTTCCCACAGAGTCACAGCCTGAAAAGCTAGTTTCCTCTGCTGTTTCAGGCAGGCTAAATGGTGGTACCAACAATCTTTTACTTACAACAAACTAATTCCTCTAATTAGTTTGAAAGGGAAATTTTACCATTTTAGTGCCCAAGGAACACAGAGCTGCAGTTTGAAAAGCACAGTTCCTCTGCTGTTCCAGGCATGTCAAACACTTACCAAAGTTTCCAGCTCAAATATTTTGTTCCCAAAAAGTACCTGGAGATGTCATTTCTCACAGAGTCACAGTTTAAAAAAGCCAAGTTTCTCTGTTACTTCAGGAAGGCCAGACAGTAACTGAAATTATTTGAATGGTGCAAAAGTAGTGGCTACATGTAGTGGCCCATTCCATAAAAAAAGAATTAAAAACTCAAAAAGAAGCCCATTTAATGATCTGAATCATTAACTTCTCTCTGTCAACTATTCAAGAGTTTACTTGCTCAAGTCATCTTTTGGATCAGACATAATTTCTTGATTAAGGTTTTGACTTCAAATAGTATCCACATGTATCCATCCAAAGAGGAAGGCTGTTAAGAATACAAAGGGGAATGGTATCTCAAATGCTAAAATTGGTAAAGGAACAAAGTGGATATTCCAAGGGGTAGGTGGCTCACACCAAAAACCTTCTGAAGGGGATGTAGGGATACCTGTTTTCTAGAAACATTGACACTGCTTAGCCTCAAGTTTTGTTTGTTTAGTTTTTGTTTTCGTTTTTTTTGGGAAAAAGTGTTCAAATTACCCTTAATGTATGACATAACAAACAGAGTTCAACACTGAGTCCATGCCCAGCTAGCACAACATTTTTTTCATTGACTTTTTCAAGAAGCATGTATAGTCAAATGTAACTAAGAAAAAAATAAAAGTAAAATGAAAATTTACAAAAATTAATTTTAATAAAATATGACCCAAACCTGAAAAGGTTAATTAAAAGTAATTTTTTTATGTAAAGCATAATCCAATCTGAAATGCAACCTTTAAAGTTAGCTTTGTAATGTTTGCCATCAACAGTGAAGCCTTCTTCTTTCAGAACTTTATTCTCCTCATTTAGCCAAACAATCAACTTCTTTGTGATAGCTAAATCAATTGGAACAATTCCAATTCTCTCCCTGCAGTACAAACAAACAGTGTTATCATTATCAGCAGCAGCATCATGCAGTACATGCATGTGCACAAATTGAAGGTGGATTTAAATGTTCATCTTAGATTCAGCCATTTAGATAACCCAAATATTTTCCTTACCAGTAAGAGGTCTTCCAGCTCGTTTCATGAATAAACGAGGTCCTATCAATTTATCCAACCTCAGCAGATCTTTAAGCGGTCGCTTTATATCTGAAAAGAGACAGGCGCGACCACTGCGTCGGCTATACTGTAGCAGGCGTAGTTAGTGGCGTCTCCAATCAAAGCGATCCAAGCTGTCTTGAGCTGCCGCGAAAATTCGATCTTCCAGCCATTTCCGAGTCAAACTGGTGAAAATTTAATAATTCTCTCACCAACCTAAATTGATCTGAAGCAACCACTAGCTATTCAACGAGATTTTTTCGTCGTAACGCTCTTCTAATTATTCTGAAGAGGGCTGAAACATCAACAGTGTCCTTCTTTAGCGACGAACCAAACCACGGTGGGTCGACCTGTCCACCATTTCCATCCACCAGATCGCGGACGCATACTTTTGCAATGTCCTCAATCACTCGTCATGAACTCTCGTGATTTACAGAACCAGTCGTTTGATACAGTGTACCAAGTTTTGCCTGGATCGAGCGACAGTCCGAAAATTCGACGAAGAGGATATCGCTTCGCCGCCATATCTCGTTCGCGCCAATTTTTGTATTACGCGCGACGAAGCACTTTGTAAAATATTAAATGTAATTAGAGTCGACAACAAACCATTTATGGATACATGATCTGGTTTTCATTTGTACAGCGCACTCAAGATATACTTAGCACCTTCATCCACCGCAAACTGTGCAGTCATGACAGATCTGTAATTTTGCTAATTCGATTTTCTTGACTACCCCGGAAATTAGAACACATACCCAGCTGTGAATTTCAAAGGCGCATAAAGCTCGTCATGTAGAGGGAACTGGTTATGAAAGCCGGCGAACTTCAAACCATGGAACTCTTTGTGTTGGCTTATGGCAGGTCACGTGACCGCGAAGGTGCACAATGAAGATGGCGACCAGCGAGTAGCCTAGCTTCGAGTTAATTCTTTTTTTACGGATGATCTAGAAATAATCTAACTGAAATATTATCTTAAGAGGATTCATAAGTGTATCAGGGGTCAACTGCTCCGTCCTTGGCTGCGGATCGTGCAGACGATCTAAGGGAATAGGAATTTTTGAGCTGCCTGTCGCGAAAGGCGAGGCTCATCGAAAATGGCGCAACGACTGGCTCGGAGAAGTCATAAAAGCACGCAAAATCAGGATTTCAAGGAGCAGATAAAAAACGACAAAGTACACGCTTGCGAGAAACACTTCAAACCCGAGGATATTGAAATATGTAAGTATCGCTTTATTTTCAGTCCAACATGTTAAAAGAAAGCTATTTCCAATTATTATTGATGCTTTTTATTTGTTGATAGGTTTAGAATAACAAAATGTGGCTGACAGGATCAGTGCACAGGCAGTTGGATTTTTTTTTAATGGTAATCTATGACAAATATCTCCCTACTCAAATTATTCCAAATCATTTGTGGTTATATTATTAATGTAACTGTAGCCAGTTTTTGTTGCCTGTCCAGGCCTCCGCCTTTGGTTTTTGGCGCCCTTTCTGGTCACGTGACCATGTTAGTTAAGCGGTAGTGTGGTCGACTAGCGATTCACAGTTGGATATTTTAGATCGTTTTGGGCGCTCGTTTAGCGTATTTTTTCCAGAATTTATTGTATTTTCAAGGCTGGACAAGGTTAGATTTCATCTGTTTTCAATTTTTGCTGCCTTTTTGTGATTTGTATTTGCTTTAAATTCGATTTTATTTACGACATCGATCGTCACCCTAATTAATCTTTTCTGTTTGTATTGTTTTCCTTTATTTCTTTAGTTTTACGACTTTGTTTGAGTCAGTAAATTCACCAGCCATAACTGCATCGGTTTGTTTGATCGTTTGTGGTTACAGTAAAACTTGTTCGCGGAATTCAAGAAATTTCTGCTCAGTATTATCTCGAACTGCTCTTGTTCGGAACTTCGTAAAATTTGGACCGTGGACTGGACCAATGATTTGGATTTGGATTTAGATTTAACTATGGAAACTTCGGAACCTTCAGCTACCGCGGACGGTATTTCAGAATCTACGTCAAAGAACAGTAAGAGCGAGCCTCTTCAAAGGATTGACGAAGAACAAGCATCGAACACTGAGGATCCTGGGCCTCGAAAATCTAAACGTCCCCACACTTACAC